>NW_026891706.1:0-22501 GCF_015708825.2 Lethenteron reissneri
GAGTGAGTGAGCGAGTGCGTGAGTGAGTCTGGTGAGTGAGCGAGTGAGTTGAGCTTGAGCGTGAGTGTAGTGGTGATGAGCGAAGTGGCTGAGCGAGCGAGCGAGCGCCGAGTGGCTGAGCGAGCGAGTGAGCGAGTGGCTGAGTGAGTGAGTGGCTGAGCGAGTGGGTGACGAGTGAGTGAGTGGCTGAGTGAGTGAGTGGCTGAGTGAGTGAGTGGGTGAGCGAGCTGATTGGCTGAGTGAGTGAGTGAGCTGCGGGTGAGTGAGTGGGTGGTGAGCGAAGTGAGTGAGCGAGCAGTGTGCCTGAGCGAGTGAGTGGGTGAGCGAGCGAGCGAGTGATTGGCTGAGTGAGTGGGTGAGTGAGTGGGTGCGTGAGTGAGTGTTTGAGTGAGCAAGTGAGTGAGCGAGCGAGTGGCTGAGCGAGTGAGTGGGTGAGCGAGCGAGCGAGTGGATGAGTATGCGGGTGAGTGGGTGAGTGAGTGAGCTCACCTCGTGCTGTGGCGCCTGCGATGAATGAGTAGCGCAGGAACGTGGAGTGAAGCTGGTGAGTGAGTGGGTGAGCGAGTGAGTGAGTGAGTAGCGCAGGAACGTGGAGTGCAGCTGGTGAGTGAGTCAGTGGGTGATGAGTGGGTGAGTGAAGTGAGTGAGGTAGCGCAGGAACAGTGGAGTGAAGCTGGTGAGTGAGTGGGTGAGTGGGTGGTGAGTGATTGGAGTGGTAGGGTGGAGTGAGTGGTGAGTAGATGGGTGCCAGTGAGTGGGTGAGTGAGTGAGTGGCTGAGTGAGTGAGTGGCTGAGTGGGTGAGTGAGTGGCTGAGTGAGTGGGTGAGTGAGTGGGTGAGTGAGTGGGTGAGTGAGTGGGTGAGTGGGTGAGTGAGTGAGTGGCTGAGTGAGTGAGTGGACTGAGTGGGTGAGTGAGTGAGTTGGGTGAGTGGGTGGTGAGTGAGTGGCTGAGTGGGTGGATTAGTGGGTGAGTGGGGTGGGTGAGTGAGTGAGTGGCTGAGTGGGTGAGTGAGTGGCTGAGTGGGTGAGTTAATGAGTGGCTGAGTGGGTGAGTGAATGAGTGGCTGAGTGAGTGAGTGAGTGAATGAGTGAGTGAGTGAGTGAGCGAGCTAAGCGAGAGAGTGAAGTGAGTGGCTGGGTGAGTGAGTGAGTGAGTGAGCGAGTGAGTGAGTGAGTGAGCGAGTGAGTGAGTGAGCTGAGTGAGCGAGTGATTGGCTGAGCGAGTGCGTGAGTGGGTGAGTGAGCAAGTGGCTGAGCGAGCGAGCGAGTGGCTGAGCGAGCGAGTGGCTGAGTGAGTGAGTGCTGAGCGAGTGGGTGAGCGAGTGAGTGAGTGGCTGAGTGAGTGAGTGGCTGAGTGAGTGAGTGGGTGAGCGAGCGAGTGATTGGCTGAGTGAGTGAGTGGGTGAGTGAGTGAGTGAGTGGGTGAGTGAGTGGGTGAGTGAGCAAGTGAGTGAGCGAGCAAGTGGCTGAGCGAGTGAGTGGGTGAGCGAGCGAGCGAGCGAGTGATTGGCTGAGTGAGTGGGTGAGTGAGTGGGTGAGTGAGTGAGTGGGTGAGTGAGCAAGTGAGTGAGCGAGCGAGTGGCTGAGCGAGTGAGTGGGTGAGCGAGCGAGCGAGTGGATGAGTATGCGGGTGAGTGGGTGAGTGAGTGAGCTCACCTCGTGCTGTGGCCGCCTGCGAGTGAATGAGTAGCGCAGGAACGTGGAGTGAAGCTGGTGAGTGAGTGGGTGAGCGAGTGAGTGAGTGAGTAGCGCAGGAACGTGGAGTGCAGCTGGTGAGTGAGTCAGTGGGTGAGTGAGTGAGTGGGTGAGTGAGTGAGTGAGTAGCGCAGGAACGTGGAGTGAAGCTGGTGAGTGAGTGGGTGAGTGAGTGGGTGAGTGATTGAGTGGGTGAGTGAGTGGGTGAGTGAGTGGGTGAGTGAGTGGGTGAGTGAGTGAGTGGCTGAGTGAGTGAGTGGCTGAGTGGGTGAGTGAGTGGCTGAGTGAGTGGGTGAGTGAGTGGGTGAGTGAGTGGGTGAGTGAGTGGGTGAGTGGGTGAGTGAGTGAGTGGCTGAGTGAGTGAGTGGCTGAGTGGGTGAGTGAGTGAGTGGGTGAGTGGGTGGGTGAGTGAGTGGCTGAGTGGGTGGATGAGTGGGTGAGTGGGTGGGTGAGTGAGTGGCTGAGTGGGTGAGTGAGTGGCTGAGTGGGTGAGTTAATGAGTGGCTGAGTGGGTGAGTGAATGAGTGGCTGAGTGAGTGAGTGAGTGAATGAGTGAGTGAGTGAGCGAGCTAGCGAGAGAGTGAGTGAGTGGCTGGGTGAGTGAGTGAGTGAGTGAGCGAGTGAGTGAGTGAGTGAGTGAGCGATGGTGAGTGAGTGAGCGAGTGATTGGCTGAGCGAGTGAGTGAGTGGGTGAGTGAGCAAGTGGCTGAGCGAGCGAGCGAGTGGCTGAGCGAGCGAGCGAGTGGCTGAGTGAGTGAGTGGCTGAGCGAGTGGGTGAGCGAGTGAGTGAGTGGCTGAGTGAGTGAGTGGCTGAGTGAGTGAGTGGGTGAGCGAGCGAGTGATTGGCTGAGTGAGTGAGTGGGTGAGTGAGTGAGTGGGTGAGTGAGTGGGTGAGTGAGCAAGTGAGTGAGCGAGGCAAGTGGCTGAGCGAGTGAGTGGGTGAGCGAGCGAGCGATGGCTGAGTGAGTGGGTGAGTGAGTGGTGGTGAGTGAGTGAGTGGGTGAGTGAGCAAGTGAGTGAGCGAGCGAGTGGCTGAGCGAGTGAGTGGGTGAGCGATGCGAGCGAGTGGATGAGTATGCGGGTGAGTGGGTGAGTGAGTGAGCTCACCTCGTGCTGTGGCCGCCTGCGAGTGAATGAGTAGCGCACGGACCGTGGAGTGAAGCTGGTGAGGTAGAGTGGGTGAGCGAGTGAAGGTGAGTGAGTAGCGCAGGAACCGCTGGAGTGCAGGGCTGGTGAGTGTAGACTCAGTGGGTGCGTGAGGTGAGTGGGTGACTGGATGAGTGAGTGAGTAGCGCAGGAACGTGGAGTGAAGGCTGGTGAGTGAGTGAGTGAGTGGGTTGAGGTGAATGTGGTGTGGATGTGGGTGAGTGCAGTGGGTGCGAGTGTAGTGAGTGAAGTGGGTGAGGTTGGGGAGGCTGAGTGAGTGGGTGAGCGAGTGAGGGCATAGCGCAGGAACGTGGAGTGGAAGCTGGTGAGTGAGTCAGGGGGTGTGATGTGAGGTGAGTGGGTGAGTGAGTGGGTGAGTGAGTGGGTGAGTGAGTGGGGTGAGTGAGTGGGGAGAGGAGTGGTGGTGAGTTGTGGGAGTGAGTGAGTGAGCTGACTGTAGGTGAAGATGTGAGTTGGCCTGACTGTGGGGTTGAGTGAGTGGATCTGAGTGGGGTGGACTGAGGTTGGGTGAGGGTGGTGGGTGAGTGGACTGAGTTGGCTGAGTGAGTGGCTGAGTGGGTGAGTGAGTGGCTGAGTGGGTGAGTTAATGAGTGGCTGAGTGGGTGAGTGAGTGAGTGAGTGAATGAGTGAGTGAGCGAGCTAGCGAGAGAGTGAGTGAGTGGCTGGGTGAGTGAGTGAGTGAGCGAGTGAGTGAGCGAGTGAGTGAGCGAGTGAGTGAGTGGCTGAGTGAGTGAGTGGGTGAGCGAGCGAGTGATTGGCTGAGTGAGTGAGTGGGTGAGTGAGTGAGTGGGTGAGTGAGTGGGTGAGTGAGCAAGTGAGTGAGCGAGCAAGTGGCTGAGCGAGTGAGTGGGTGAGCGAGCGAGCGAGTGATTGGCTGAGTGAGTGGGTGAGTGAGTGGGTGAGTGAGTGGGTGAGTGAGCAAGTGAGTGAGCGAGCGAGTGGCTGAGCGAGTGAGTGGGTGAGCGAGCGAGCGAGTGGATGAGTATGCGGGTGAGTGGGTGAGTGAGTGAGCTCACCTCGTGCTGTGGCCGCCTGCGAGTGAATGAGTAGCGCAGGAACGTGGAGTGAAGCTGGTGAGTGAGTGGGTGAGCGAGTGAGTGAGTGAGTAACGCAGGAACGTGGAGTGCAGCTGGTGAGTGAGTAAGTGGGTGAGTGAGTGAGTGGGTGAGTGAGTGAGTAGCGCAGGAACGTGGAGTGAAGCTGGTGAGTGAGTGAGTGGGTGAGTGAGTGGGTGAGTGAGTGAGTGAGTGGGTGAGTGAGTGAGTGGGTGAGTGAGTGAGTGAGTAGCGCAGGAACGTGGAGTGAAGCTGGTGAGTGAGTGAGTAGGTGAGTGAGTGGGTGAGTGAGTGAGTGGGTGAGTGAGTGAGTAGCGCAGGAACGTGGAGTGAAGCTGGTGAGTGAGTGAGTGGGTGAGTGAGTGAGTGGGTGAGTGAGTGGCTGAGTGAGTGGGTCCGTGAGTGAGTGGGTGAGGGAGTGGGTGAGTGAGTGAGTAGCGCAGGAACGTGGAGTGAAGCTGCTCCTTGTTGAGCAGCGTCAACCAGAGACGACGCACCGGCAGCGCCCATCGGTGGTGGGACCTGGAGCCAACAGCATCATCATGATTAGCAGCAGCACCATCACCACCATCACCACCATCACCACCACCATCATTACCATCATTACCATCACCACCACCACCACCACCACCGCCACCACCGCCCCCCACCACCGCCACCACCACCCCCACCACCACCACCACCCACCACCCACCACCACCATCACCACCATCTCTCTGCTTGTGTGTCTGTCTGTGTGTCTCCGTGTCTGTGTTTTGTCTCTCTCTCAAATTTTATTCTACCTGATGACGGTTGCTTGTGTTGCAATCGCAACGTCGTACTCTATTATTTAATTTATTTTCTTTCTACGTGACTTTACAGAAAGAACCAGAGAGTAATTCCTGCAGTCACCAAAGCTTCAAATCAAGTTATAACCACAAACACCACAACCGCACATATAACCACAACCTACTCAACCACAATTATAACCACAACCAAAAACACCAAAGGCACCACAACCAGAGCAACCACAATTACAACCAACACTACAACCACCTATACAACCAAAACTAAAGCCAAGATTATAACCGCAACCACAACAACAACCACCATAACTAAACAACAAAAACATTGATGCAGATACTACACAACCACTGCATAAAGGGTCTTTATCCCTCTGTGGGTGGGTGAGTGGGTGGGTGAATGACTGAGTGTGAAATGGACTCGAACCTGCACCTCTGCATTGCAAGTGCAGTGAGCTGACGCCCCCCGCGTGTGGAGGGTAAAGTTGTGGGTACACCCACCTCGCTCCAACGGGTCTGGACCAGCGTGGAAGAGTAGACCAAATACCCCACATCGCGGCCTCTAGTGGAGGCCATTTCTGCCACGACAACAAATCCGTCCCTCCAGATACAAAAGAACTAAATGTAACTCAACCCATCAGCCACAATCTGGCAGTGCCTCTCCTCATCATCATCATCAGCAGCAGGCCGCGCTCTGCTTGGAGCAGCGCCGTGAACTCAGCAGGCGCCTAGAGCGTAACGGCTGTGAGCCAGGCGCCTCCTCTGCCTCCCCTCTCCACCACCGCCACTGCTGATGTGTCCACACCGTGCAAGGTTCTCACCTTGTTCGGGCTGAGTCGATGTAGAGGAGGACCAGCCAGCGAGCCGCCGCTTCAGCAGCGACGGTGGCCGCGAGCGGGAATCCGAATCAGCCGCTCGCCACCCACAATGCACAGCGCTGCCTCCACTCGCCCCAGCCTCGGCGGGGGGAGGGGCGGGGGAGAGGGGGCGGGGGGTGGGCATGGGGGGGGGCGGGGCGAGGGGCTCAGGGCTCCACGTCTCGGTGGGCGTGGTCACCTGGTACCGCCCCCTCGTCTCGAGCCACGCGCTTCCCCCTGGCAGTTTGTCCGTGAGAGAGGCGGGGAGAAACTCTGGCGAAGGTGAGGAGTGGATCTTCGCTGTGGGTGGGTGGTACGGTGGTGTGAGTCTGTGTGTGTGGTGTGAGTCTGTGTTTGTGTGAGTCCGTGTGTGTTTGTATCCGTGTGTGAGTCTGTGTGTGTGTGGAGTGGTTAACGCGCTGTCAACACCAGTGACGATTATATGAACCGGTCCTGGGCCTCCCCTAGGTCGACTCAGCCTCAAATGAGTACCTAGTGTGGTGTGTAAATATCGCCACTCGGAGACAAAGGCGCGGTGTTGGCCACCCACGCCCTCGTGTGCTTTTCCGGCCTTCATAGGTGATGCTGGCTAACAGCACTTGCCCCAACAGTTTATTTCAGCTATAAGGAGGATATTTATATGTGTTGTTCGTGGTGGTGTTGTTGGTGGTGTTGATGGTGGTGGTGTTGATGGTGGTGTTGATGGTGGTGCTATTGGTGTTGTTGGTGGTGGTGCTGTTGGTGTTGTTGGTGGTGCTGGTGACGGTGTTGATGATGGTGATATTCTTGTTGGTGGTGGTACTGGTGTTGTTGGTGGTGATGTTGATGGTGTTAGTGGTGTTGGTGATGGTGTCGGTGGTGGTTCCAACGAGCCATCCTGTGTTTAACCTAGCTGGATTGTGTGAGGAGCTCACAAATCCTTGAAGGATCTGGACACATTCCCACCAGTAAGCTCCTCCGGCAGGCAAGGCTGCGTTGGCTGGGTCTTGTAGCCCGCATACCCAAGCGGTTTCTTTTTGGCCGCATAAAGGGGGCTAAACGGCCACGACATGGGCTGTCGAAAATATGGACTGATGCTGTATGGGAGGATGTTGAGTTGAGTAGACTTGTGAAAGACTGGTACCAGCGGTGTAAATAGCATCATTCACGAGGAAGCTCGTGAAGGAGGCTACTGGACAGTTGGAGGCAGACTGCCTCCAACAACAACTGAGGGCAGAGGAGTGACGCTCACAACGAGTGGCGGATAAAATTCGGTAAGTTGGCACAGTTGGGCATACAGCTGGTGTATCTACCAAGCATCTCAGCCAACCTTTGGAACCTGGGTCTGTCTCGTGACGTCTTGTCAGCGAGCCTTCGACACTTCGTGTGGCCTGAAAGTGCACCTGGCCTGGCAAAGGCGTCCGTGGTGACATCATCGCTACTAAGTGGCGAATGTCGGTTGTTGTTTTTGTGTTTCGTGTTGTGAGTGATTGGTGATGATGTGAGTCTGTGTTGATGATGTGGGTTCATGGTGTGAGTCCGCATTGTGACTTGACTCGTGTTGAGATGTGGGTGCCGTCACACCCCCTCGACTCTATGTGATCCTCGGCTTCGTCTCCTGCTTCGCACACAGAGACCTGGACTGCGCGAGAGACGCTGTTAGTTCTGTGCACCCTGCTCTGCAATTGGCCACCATGGAGGTACGTGTGGCTCTACGACTCGTGTGGTGAAGTATTAATGGACGTGTGCTCTCCACTCCGCGTGTGGCTACCTGTCACCTATCCATACACCTAAGTGTGCATCTGCTTGGCTGCCTGAGTGTGTGTGCATCTATCAGAGTATCTCCTCAAGATCCTCTCTGTGTACCTGCCTTTCTACGTTTTAATAATCTACTGTACTTTTATCTATCCACTACTGGATGAAGGCCTCCTTCCTTGAGACCCTGCTACCCCTCACGATCATGCGATGGAATAATCCACCAAGCACCGATTTTGTCGCTCCATCTTTCTAGCAGCCGTCCTCTCAGACGTGTTCCGATACTTGGCTGCACCTCCGTTATTGTTCTTGACCATCAGCCATCGTTGTTCCTCGTGGCCGTGGCATGTCCTGGCCCAGCCCTACTTCTCTTAACAGTTTGAAGGATGCCATTAACCTGCGTGTGTCCTTTAAATACACACGTGTCTCATTGTTAATCCAAGTGTGACATCTGACATTGGCCAAATATCCGAACGCTGAGAACTGACATCTCAGCAGGACCCTCCTGAATGTGGAGCCCAGGATCTCAGAGATCCTGGCTCAGTGCTCGCCGCTTGCACTATCCCCCACATCTTGCTAAAGCCTATGTGGTGGACCTTTGTCTTTGAGTGTGTGTAGATGAGCCAATCTGGAGAGGCGAGGAATGAGGGCGAATTTTGTACCACGTGGAGGGCGCTGTCCTCAGAGGGCACCGCCTCCATCTGCATCAAATCACCGCAAGGTAAGAACAGGAATGAGGGATGTCACAGAGGGCCATGGTGAATGGTGGAACATCACGATGGCCATGTTGCATGGTGGATGTCACAGTGGCCATGATTCATTGAAGATTTCATAGTGGCCATGATGCATGAGTGATATCCAGGTGGCCAAGTTGCATGGGGGACTTTGATTGATAACGGGGCGCAGGAGCTCACTCAGCAGACTCCCTCGCGGCATCGCGGCGATGACTACAGCCTCAAGCTAAACAAGCGCAGAACCTGCAGATCGCTGTGACATGTAAAGATGAAACCGTGGGAGCGCAGCGTGCGTTGTGCGCATTTTCCAAGGAGTAGCCCTCGTTTACAGGAGAACATAACTACGTGTAATGCACGTACAGGAGAACATACGTCCGTGTCACTCGACCACTTCGAGCATGCTGTTTAAGGAACTACCCTCCTCACGGTGAGTATTAATTTATAAAAATGTCAGGATAATTTTTCAACTGGTCTTGTGCACGAGTGGTTTAAGTCAAATCCATTGGTGCTAAACTAGTTTTGCGTTGCCAGACGTGACATGTTGCCTCCACCACGAGCAGCTTCCATTTGGGAAAGATGAGTGCACAGACACTCCTGGGCTTAAACACGTTTATGGCCAAGTAATGGCAGTGGTGCCTAAACGCGGAACAAAAACACAACATTAATTTATAATACCGGTCCCTCCTTCATAGCGGGGATAGCCTGGTGGGACAGTGGGTTTTTGGATTATTAGATCAGCTGGTCGTGAGTCTTGAGCCTAGCTGGCAAGGTTATAGGGTCATTTGGTGGATCAGTATTTTGGCAGTAAGTTACCAGGTTAGAGTGTTTATTGGATCAGTAGGTCAGCTGGTGATCCGGTGGATAGGCTCGAAGTCAAATGAGTCGATTGATGGGTCAGAGTTTCACCAAATTCGGTGTATTGTATTGGCCACGGTGTCTTATAGAGTCAGAGGGTGGGCAAGTCGGGTGTCGGGTTCATATATATTGTTGCGAAAGTATTTTATTGGGTCATAGGATGGGGTGGCGAATTATCGGTCTGTAAGTTATTTGGTCAGTGTGTCAGGATGATGCGTGTTGGGTCATTTACTCGGTGGGGGTACCCGTGGGCTGGCGGTCGGGTGGGGGTCGTCCGTCGGGTTGGTGGTTTGGCCGTTCGGTGGCCGCGACGTCATCCGGCCATCCGTGCAAGCGTGGGTGGAGCAGCCCGTCGGCGAGACGGCTCTTCTCCTGCTCGTACCTCTGTACCAGCCGCCTGCCGGAGTTGACTAGAGCCTCGGCTCGCACTGTCATCCCCTCCTCGTAGCGCTCGCTCAAGCTGCGGAGAGACACCAGTGCCGGCTTCACAAGCGTGGTGGCACCAGCAGTACCCCGAACCGAGCAGAGCCCGGACTCGACACGCACTTGGGCCGACCGGACCAGGCCCCAACTTTAATAAACAAAACAAAACTAGCTTCGACCCTAACTGCACGATTGGTAATCACGCCACGCGATACGCACCTGATAAAAGCGCCGAGTTGCATGCGTGAGAAGTTATTATTTCCAATCGTTCAATATATTTGACATTTAGGCCCATGGTGGTGATTGGTCAATGTGACACCGGTGCGGCAGATTGGTTTGCGAGCCACCCCTACCACGCGAGACCGCAGCTAACAGAGCACACAAAACGTAATAAGTTATTACATTTCATCGTTAAACGGAGAATAATTGAGAAACAATACGAATGATAACAAGACCATACAAATTATATGATCCGGAATCGAATAGTGGTCTCGCAATGAGAGTAGTTGAGTTGCTGGGAAGGGAGTGGGGTGGAATGCCGGCCCCTTGTGAGCACCACAAGAAGCCGAGGACAGAATAAGAGCACGATACTGCCGTCGGTAGCGTCAGCACAACAGACTTCACGACCAAGACCACACCTCATAGGCTGTGATCGACTGCGAAGATTTCATAGCAATTGTTGTCAACAATCATCACTGGCAATAGTTTCCACAGAATGTTCCTGTGGTGCAACCGTAGCGGAGAAACTCGGCCGGCGCTGCTCTCTCCTCGCACACCTCCACACTCACATGCACCACCACTAAACACGCACATGCACCCCCACTAAACACTCACATGCACCCCCACTAAACACTCACATGCACCCCCACTAAACACGCACATGCACCCCCACTAAACACGCACATGCACCCCCACTAAACACTCACACGCACCCCCACTAAACACGCACGTGCACCCCCACTAAACACTCACACGCACCCCCACTAAACACGCACATCCACTAAACACGCACCCCCACTAAACACGCACATGCACCCCCACTAAACACGCACACGCACCTCCACTAAACACGCACACGCACCCCCACTAAACACGCACATTAACCTCCACTAAACACGCACATGCACCCCCACTAAACACTCACATGCACCCCCACTAAACACGCACATGCACCCCCACTAAACACTCACATGCACCCCCACTAAACACTCACATGCACCCCCACTAAACACGCACACGCACCTCCACTAAACACGCACACGCACCCCCACTAAACACGCACACGCACCCCCACTAAACACGCACATGCACCCCCACTAAACACTCACATGCACCCCCACTAAACACGCACATGCACCCCCACTAAACACGCACATGCACCCCCACTAAACACGCACATGCACCCCCACTAAACACGCACATGCACCCCCACTAAACACGCACATGCACCCCCACTAAACACTCACATGCACCCCACTAAACACGCACATGCACCCCCACTAAACACGCACATGCACCCCCACTAAACACGCACATGCACCCCCACTAAACACTCACATGCGCCCCCACTAAACACGCACATGCACCCCCACTAAACACTCACATGCACCCCCATTAAACACTCACCCCCACTAAACACTCACATGCACCCCCACTAAACACTCACATGCACCCCCACTAAACACTCACATGCACCCCCACTAAACACACATGCACCCCCACTAAACACACGCACGTACCCCCACTAAACACTCACATGCACCCCCACTAAACACTCACATGCACCCCCACTAAACACACATGCACCCCCACTAAACACTCACATGCACCCCCACTAAACACACATGCACCCCCACTAAACACACGCACGTACCCCCACTAAACACGCACATGCACCCCCACTAAACACTCACATGCACCCCCATTAAACACTCACCCCCACTAAACACTCACATGCACCCCCACTAAACACTCACATGCACCCCCACTAAACACTCACATGCACCCCCACTAAACACACGCACGTACCCCCACTAAACACTCACATGCACCCCCACTAAACACATGCACACCCCCAATAAACACTCACATGCACCCCCAATAAACACTCACATGCACCCCCACTAAACACTCACATGGAACCTCCACTAAACACTCACATGCACCTCCACTAAACACTCACATGCACCTCCACTAAACACTCACATGAACCCCCACTAAACACACACACGCCACCCCCACTAAACACTCGCATGCAACCCCACTAAACACACACATGCACCCCCACTAAACACACACACCCCCACTAAACACTCACATGCACCCTCACTAAACACTCACATGCACCCCCACTAAACATGCACATGCACCCCCACTAAACACACGCACACCTCCACTAAACACTCACGCACACCTCCACTAAACACTCACATGTGAAGTACCGGTGAAGACACTTGACGCCGAGGTGGAGGCACACGTATATTTATTTAACACAACTCGGTTTGTGACATACAGCACTGGAGGGGGTAGCGGCCCCCTCACCCGACTAGCTAAGGATACACTTCCTAGCTAGTCCTAGCCTGCCTCACAGTCCTCCACTATTGGGCTAGGGGAGGCTACTTGGCTCGACACTGGTAAGTCGGGCCCGGTACCCGGAGTCCCAGACCAGCTCTTAGAAGAGCACCGGCTCTGGCTCTCGGGACCACGCCGCTGGCTCAGTCCTGTTCGGCCCTGACAAGGACATCGAACGAGGGGAGTCCAGGGCTCTATCTAAGACGTCTTCAGTCTTCTTGGTTAGCTTTTAACATAACTGACTCGAGCCCCTATAACGTCCCCTTTTATACCCAACCCCTCCTTGAGGGGTGGGGCCCCGGGGGATCATAACGCCAAACCAGCCCCCCCCAGGGTGTCTGGCTCGGACGTCGCAGAGGGCATCTCCCTGTGCACACACGTAGCCCCGCCCACTGTGTTTGTTTCCCATAGACTGCCATACATAACGGGCCCTCTCTTTAACACTCCTACATCACCCCCCCCCGCATAGCTCGCAGCCGTCCCGGCTGCCAACATACAAAATGACAATAAAAATGAATTTATACCGTAACCGCGCGTGTGCCTCACTAATTTTCAACAATAACAAGAACGGCAACAAGAACACAACAAAATGCAACAGCAAGAAGAGAAAACAACCCGACGCACCCCCCCTTGAATAAATACGAATTCCGTAAAAAAACAAGCTATATACAATTTGCAGGGAACCCACCATACACACAACACCAGGTGAACACAACCTATATACACATCTTCCGGTCTCACAACAGTCTGCGCATTTTTGCGCGCGTCCTTGCAGCGGGCCCCTCACACGGGGTAACCCGGGTGGCGGACCGTCAGGTGGTAATTGTCCGTCCCGGAGCGGGACCTCCTCCGATGCCGTGTGACCGTTGGTATCCCCAGAAGGAGTGGTCGGGCGTGAGCCCGTCAGTCTTGATGCACCTGGAGGTGGCACGGCCGGCAAGGCATTAGGTGAGAACGGCGGAGACGGACCCAGTGAGTCGGTCGACCCCCCACACGTTTGGCCACGCATGTGTGAAGTGGGTTTGTGTACCGCAACGAAGGGCTTTAACCTAGAGGGGTGCACGAACCAACGCCGCTTCCTCCATTTAATGCGCACGCACTGTGGTCGCAAAACTTCGACCACCTCCACAGGGCCCCGCCACGGCCGCACTAGCTTAGGGGAGGTAGCCAGGGGCACTTGGGGACAGTGCAACCATGCCTTGTCCCCCGGCTTCTACTGTATCACGTGCGCCCGACCCAGCCTGAGGCGCTCATTCGCCTTTTGCCGGAGTTCCGAGTTCAACATAGCAGCATCCCGCGCCTCTGTTAATTTGGCCAGATTAAATTTGACGTGGTCAGCCAATTTAGTTTTTCCTTGCGGGTCGGGGATCTGCAGCTGGGCGCGAACAGGCGGGTCGGGTTCGCGACCGTACATGAGGTAAAAGGGGAAAATCCCGTAGCTGCATGGGGTGCCATCCGGTATGCCGCCAAGACCCCTTGAATATGCAGGTCCCAATCAGTCTGCGAATCTGAGACCTGCTGTGACATCATTGACGAAATGGTGCGATGCAGGCGCTCGACCATTCCGTCAGTCTGCGGGTGATACGGGGAGGTCCGAATTTTCTTCGTGCCTAAGAGGTCACAGACTTGTTTAAGTAATTTACTGGAAAAATTTCTGCCCTGGTCGGTCAGCAGCCGCTCCGGAGCACCTTTGTCCAGGACGTATCCCTGAACAAAGGCCTCCACGATGGCTGGTGCCGACTGGTTGGCAAGGGGCCAGGCCATGGGCCAGCGCGGTAAAATACTCGACACCTGTCAACAAATACCTATTGCCCCTGGGAGTGGCGGGAAATGGGCCCAAAATGTCCAGCGCAACAAGCTCATTTATTCTGGATACCTTGATCGATTGCAAGGGCGGGTTAGACTCCCGCGCCGGCGGTTTCCGTTGCGCACATCAAGGGCATGATCCCAATAGATCCCCAACATCCCTCGTCATACCAGGCCAAAAAAATCAAGTTGTAGCAGTGCAAGGGTCTTTTGGGTCCCCAGGTGTAATAGGCGCTCATGCGCGGCCCACACCACCTTGCCTCGCAACTCAGAGGGGACCACCAGCCGATGTCGCTGGGATTTGCCGTCCCAATGCATGAGCAGACCTTTCACCATTTGCCATGCATCTGAATCACCTTTCACCCGCCCAGCACCCCCGACGCGACGACGCCACCCGAGGAGGGAGGTATCCTCCATTTGGAGGCGCCCCCATTCAGTGACGGGCAACCCCAACAGGGAATCTCTTCCCTGTTGTTCGATCGAATTATTAGGCAGGGGTTCGTCGTCGTCGGTGGCTGCCAAGATCGGAACCGATGCGTCCCCTGAAGGCCTGCAACGTCCCGACCCCAGGAGGCATGCACATTCCGAGGTGGTTGGCATGCGCGACAGAGCGTCCGCGTTGGTATGGCGAACGCCCTTACGGTAGGTGGTTGCAAAATCAAAGTCCTGGAGAACCTCCAACCATCGAGACAACTGTCCCGATGGTTGTTGAACTCGCAGGGCATACTGTAGTGCCGCATGATCTGTGCGGACGGTGAAATGCCGACCGTACAGATATGGGCGATACTGTTGGATGAAGTAAACAATTGCCAACAGCTCCCTACGGGTGACACAATATCTTTGCTCCGCAGGAGACAACACCCGACTACCGTACGCGACCACCCGTTCCACGCCATCAACCACCTGGGAAAGCACACCCCCAATACCCGTGTTGCTCGCATCGGTGTCGAGCAAAAGGGCTTAGAAAAATCTGGGTAGATCAAGGGAGGGGCTTTTACCAGGGCGTCCCGAAGGGAGCAGAAAGCAGCCTCCTCCTCTTGACCCCAGTGGAACCGAACCCCTTTAGATGTTAAAGCGTGCAGGGGTTTTGCAATTGTCGCAAAATCAGCAACAAACCGTCGATAATACGACGCAAACCCAATGAAACTCCTGACCTCTCCCACTGAGGTGGGAGTCGGCCAGGAGCTGACACACTGCGTTTTGGCGGGATCGGTAGCAATACCTGAGCGTCCCACGATGTGCCCCAAATAACGCACCGAATCGCGCAACAAATGGCATTTTTGGGGCTTGAATTTCAAATTAGCAGCCCGCATCTTTAGGAAAACCGCCCGCAACCTCTGGAGATGTTCGTCAAAAGTTTTACTAAAGACGATAACGTCATCCAAATAAATGAGGCACGACTCCCATTGCAATCCAGCCAAAACCAATTCCATCAAACGCTGGAAAGTTGCAGGCGCTGAGTGTAAGCCCATCGGCAACCGGTTGAATTGGAACAGGCCGTGCGGTGTACGGAAAGCAGTTTTAGGCTTAGAATCATCGTCCAGAGGAAGCTGCCAGAATCCCGAAAGTAAATCTAGTGTGGAAAAGAATCGCGCTCCCGCCAAGGCGTCCAGCGATTCATCCATCCGAGGGAGCGGGTATGCGTCGGCAACCGAGATTTTGTTAAGACGCCGGAAGTCAACGCAAAACCGCAACGAACCGTCCTGCTTTTTAACCAGGACGATCGGCGCTCCCCAAGGGCTGGTGGAAGGAGAAATGATGTCGGCGGCTAACATGTCATCAACAGCCGATTTGACATGTTCCTTTTCGGCGGGACTCAACCGAAACGGATTTTGTCGAATTGGCGCGCTGTCACCCGTGTCAATATGGTGACGCAGCAGGTGAGTACAACCCAAATCGTATTTATTCCGGCTAAAAACGTCGGAAAATTCCCGCAGTAGCGTTTTAAGTTGTTGACGCTCTGAATCTGACAGGTCCGTCGATCCCGCACAAAGCGCCTCGAGCCACCCTTCATCGTTGTCCGAATGTGGTCGCGACGCAGGGACAGTGCTGGCGTGATTTACGACGGATTCCTCACAAGGCACCGGCGTTGCGTGAGCAAGCACGGTCCCCTGTGGGACCACCACCGTCTGCGAGCCCACATTGAGGACCGCGATGAAGGGTTCACCGTCCCCTCTTACTATGGTCTGGGCCGGAAGTAATTGAGGTCCACTAACCCCGGCCCTAGACGGCCCCAACAGAACCCCTTGGGCCCCAATACCCTTAGCGAAGGGCCGCCGAAGTTTCAAAGGTATCAACATTTGCGCCCCCGGAGGGACGCGCACCGTTCTCTCTACGAACGCCGGCACCGTCGCGCACGCCGTCCGAGTCGCAGCCGGTGATGGCAGAAACGCCATGCGTCTGCCCGACGGAAGCTCTATACATCCCTGGTCGATCAATATCCTAATCGGCATTTTGGCCAGGAAGTCCGTCCCCAACAGGCACGGAACCGCCAGCGAGGAGGAAACAAAAATCGGGCCGGACAATTTAATTTCCCCAATACAAATTTGGGCACGAATTTGTCCGATGATGCCAAGTGAGCCCCCGTTAGCCGCATAGAATGGTATGTTAACAGGCATCAAAGGACGACTCCGGACAGGGAGAATATTGTAAATCAATTCTGAAATAATAGTCGCCGATGCTCCCGTATCGACCAGGATGCGCACTTCAACCCCGTCGATGTACCCCACAACGGCCGACGACCCCGACGACGCGGCTACCACACGATCGACCAGCACGGACCACTGGGCGGGTTCGATATGAGTACCCGGGGTGGTGCGTGATGGTGCGATGGTGCGCGATACCGGCCCCCCTCTCGTTGCGGTGTTTGCGTGCGTGACGGGTGTGTGTGTGGGCCAAACGTGTGGGGTGCCGCGACTCGCCGGTTTATGATGGTGGAGCTTGAGATGAGGCCCGTCGTCCCGTTGAGGTGTCGTCCCGCGCTGACGAGGAGAGCGGCACCCCGAGGCGACGTGGCCCCGGACGCCGCAGTTAAAACACCGCGGGAGCGGCGTCGGAGGTGACGGGTGGCCGGAACGGCCCGACCCGTCCTGGCCCGGCCGTGCTCCCGTCGCCTGTTGCCGTCGGTAGGTCGACGGCGTAGAGTTCCTCCGTCGGAAGGGTGGCTGCAGCCACCGCACGCCCCGCCGATGCCCTGCTGGCTTTTCGTCGGAGCGACAGGAGGTTGGCGTGGAGGAGCCTTGCCGCCTGGAGCGACGTCATCTCTGCATCCTCCTGCGCGACCACAGCGATGTCAAGGTCGTCAGCCAGGAGGAGTATTTTCTCCGTCACCATAGCGTCGATGCCGTCGTCATCCATACGGGGGAAGGCCGACTTGGCCATCGCCAGGAGGCTCGTTCGGTACGCCAGGGGCGACTCCTTCTCACCCCGCTTGCGGTCGTAGAATTGCTGTCTGCATTCAGCCGATGGTCCGTAGACCCCTCCCAGCAGCTGCAGCGCCATCGGTAACGTAGCCCGCCTCTCTCTTGGCGCCGACGTGAGGGCGGCGAGCGCGTCGCCGTCGAGGAGCGCCGGCAGCGCGCAGAGAGCCTCCTCGTCGGACCATTTCGCCATCTCCTGATGGGCGAGGAAGCGTCTGCGAAAGCCGGCCCAATCCCCCTCCGCGCCGACGAACTCCTTCAGCGGGGGCAGCCTCTGATGGAGCGCAGCGGTCGTTGTAGATTCCCGCGGGCAGATGTCACCTCCACTCGGCTGTGCGTCGGTGCGAGCGGCCGATGGGATCGCCTGTCGCGGTGGTGATGACGTCGTAGCTTCAGCGACGGCGATGCCGGAGTGGATGTGTAGGCTGGCCACGCCCCGAACAGCTGCAGCGTCGATGGCGGGAGTTTCAAACTCGGGCTGCTCCGAAATGGCGGGAAGGCGCCCTGGTCGTTGGCCCGCCTCGCCCCGTGTTGAATCACCGGCCCCCAGCCGCGTGATGGTCTCCAGCGTGGCGGCAGCGGCATATAGCAGCTCCGCCAGCCTCCCGTGAGCCAGCCGCAACGCGTCTGGCTGTGGTCCTTCTTCACTCAGATGCCCCGGTAAGGAGACATCAGGCCCCGGCTGTACCATGGCTTGTGTAGCCGCCTCGGGCTCGACGATCTCGGCAGTATCTTCCTCTTGCGGTACTTTGGCCCGTGCTGTCTTCCGCGTGTCCATGTTCGAATTACTTCTGACACCAGTTGAAGTACCGGTGAAGACACTTGACGCCGAGGTGGAGGCACACGTATATTTATTTAACACAACTCGGTTTGTGACATACAGCACTGGAGGGGGTAGCGGCCCCCTCACCCGACTAGCTAAGGATACACTTCCTAGCTAGTCCTAGCCTGCCTCACAGTCCTCCACTATTGGCTAGGGGAGGCTACTTGGCCCGACACTGGTGAGGTGAGTGTGTGAGTGAGTGGTGAGTGGGTGAGTGAGTGGGGTTGAGTGAGTGAGTGAGTGGGTGAGTGGGTGAGTGAGTGAGTGGGTGAGTGAGTGCATAGCGCAGGAACATTAGAGTGAAGCTGGTGGAGTGAGTGGGGTGGGGTGAGTGAGTGGAGTGGGTGAGTGAGTGGTGAGTGAGTGAGTGGGTGAGTGAGTGTGGTGAGTGAGTGGGTGAGTTTGTGGGTGAGTGAGTGAGTGGCTGAGTGAGTGAGTGGCTGAGTGGGTGAGTGAGTGTCTGAGTGAGTGGGTGAGTGAGTGGGTGAGTGAGTGGGTGAGTGGGTGAGTGAGTGAGTGGCTGAGTGAGTGAGTGGCTGAGTGGGTGAGGTGAGGGGCTGAGTGGGTGAGTTAATGAGTGGCTGAGTGGGTAGTGAGTGAGTGAGTGAATGAGTGAGTGAGCGAGCTAAGCGAGAGAGTGAGTGAGTGGTCTGGGTGAGTGAGTGAGCCGAGTGAGTGAGCGAGTGAGTGAGCGAGTGAGTGAAGTGGCTGAGTGAGTGAGTGTGGTGAGCGAGCGAGTGATTGGCTGAGTGAAGTGAGTGAGTGGGTGAGTGAAGTGAGTGTGGTTGAGTGAGTGAGTGAGTAGCGCAGGAAACGTTGCGTGAAGCTGGTGGTGAGTGATGGTTGAGTGAGTGGGTGAGTGAGCAAGTGATGGAAGCGACGGTGGCTGAGCGAGTGGTGGGTGAGCGAGCGAGCAGTGAATGGCTGAGTGAGTGGGTGAGTGAGTGGGTGAGTGAGTGGTGATGAGCAAGTGGTGAGGCGAGCGAGTGGCTTTGAGCGAGTGAGTGGGTGAGCGCGCGAGCGAGTGGATGAGTATGCGTGAGTGTGTGGGTGAGTGAGTGAGCTCACCTCGTGGCTGTGGCCACCTGCGAGGTGAATGAGTTAGCGCAGGAACGTGGAGTGAAGCTGGTGAGTGGGTGAGCGAGTGAGTGAGTGGGTGAGTGAGTGAGTAGCGCAGGAACGTGGAGTGCAGCTGGTGAGTGAGTAAGTCGGCGATGTGAGTGAGTGGGTGAGTGAGTGAGTGAGTAGCGCAGGAACGTGGAGTGAAGCTGGTGAGTGAGTGAGTGGGTGAGTGAGTGGGTGAGTGAGTGAGTGGGTGAGTGGGTGAGTGAGTGAGTGAGTGGGTGAGTGAGTGAGTAGAGCGCAGGAACGTGGAGTGAAGCTGGTGAGTGAGTGAGTAGGTGAGTGAGTGAGTGAAGTGGGGCGTGGGAGTGAGTGAGTGAGGGGTGAGTGAGTGAGTAGCGCAGGAACGTGGAATGAAGCTGGTGAGTGAGTGAGTGAGTGGGTGAGTGAGTGAGTGGGTGAGTGAGTGGCTGAGTGAGTGAGTGGGTCCGTGAGTGAGTGGGTGCGGGAGTTGGGTGAGTGAGTGAGTGGGTGAGTTGAGGTGCTGAGTGCGTAGCGCAGGAACGTGGAGTGAAGCGTGAGTGAGTGAGTGGGTGAGTGGAGTGAGTGAGTGGCTGAGTGAGTGAGTGGGTGAGTGATTGAGTGGGTGGAGTGGTGAGTGAGTGAGTGGGTGAGTGAGTGAGTGGCTGAGTGAGTGAGTGGCTGAGTGGGTGAGTGAGGGGCTGAGTGAGTGGGTGAGTGGGGTGAGTGGGTGGAGTGAGTGGAGTGGCTGAGTGATTGAGTGGCTGAGTGGGTTGAGTGAGTGAGTGAGTGAGGTGAGTGGGTGGGTGAGTGAGTGGCTGAGTGGGGTGGGTGAGTGGGTGAGTGAGTGAGTGGCTGAGTGGGTGAGTGAGTTGGCTGAGTGGGGTGAGTTAATGAGTGGCTGAGTGGGGTGAGTGAATGAGTGGCTGAGTGAGTGAGTGAATGAGTGAGTGGAGTGAGCGAGCTAGCGAGGAGAGTGGAGTGAGTGGATGGAGTGAGTGAGTGCGTGAGCGAGCGGAGTGAGTGAGCGAGTGAGTGAGTGAGTGAGCGAGTGAGTGAGCGAGTGATTGGCTGAGCGAGTGAGTAAGTGGCTGAGCGAGCGAGCGAGTGAGCGAGTGGCTGAGCGAGCGAGTGAGCGAGTGGCTGAGTGAGTGAGTGGCTGAGCGAGTGGGTGAGCGAGTGAGTGAGTGGCTGAGTGAGTGAGTGGGTGAGTGAGCGAGTGAGCGAGCGAGCGGCTGAGCGAGTGAGTGGGTGAGCGAGCGAGTGATTGGCTGAGTGAGTGAGTGGGTGAGTGAGTGAGTGAGTGGGTGAGTGAGCAAGTGAGTGAGCGAGCGAGTGGCTGAGCGAGTGAGTGGGTGAGCGAGCGAGCGAGTGATTGGCTGAGTGAGTGGGTGAGTGAGTGGGTGAGTGAGTGGGTGAGTGAGTGGGTGAGTGAGCAAGTGAGTGAGCGAGCGAGTGGCTGAGCGAGTGAGTGGGTGAGTGAGCTCACCTCGTGCTGTGGCCGCCTGCGAGTGAATGAGTAGCGCAGGAACGTGGAGTGAAGCTGCTGAGTGAGTGGGTGAGCGAGTGGGTGAGCGAGTGAGTGGTGGTGAGTGAGTGAGTAGCGCAGGAACATGGAGTGAAGCTGGTGAGTAAGTGGGTAGTGAGTGAGTGAGTGGATGAGTGAGTGAGTGAGTAGCGCAGGAACGTGGAGTGAAGCTGGTGAGTGAGTGGGTGAGTGAGTGGGTGAGTGAGCAAGTGAGTGAGCGAGCGAGTGGCTGAGCGAGTGAGTGGGTGAGCGAGCGAGCGAGTGATTGGCTGAGTGAGTGGGTGAGTGAGTGGGTGAGTGAGCAAGTGAGTGAGCGAGCGAGTGGCTGAGCGAGTGAGTGGGTGAGCGAGCGAGCGAGGGAGTGGATGAGTATGCGGGTGAGTGGGTGAGTGAGTGAGCTCACCTCGTGCTGTGGCCACCTGCGAGTGAATGATAGCGCAGGAACGTGGAGTGAAGCTGGTGAGTGGGTGAGCGAGTGAGTGAGTGGGTGAGTGAGTGAGTGAGTAGCGCAGGAACGTGGAGTGAAGCTGGTGAGTGAGTGAGTGGTGAGTGAGTGAGTGAGTGGGTGAGTGGGTGAGTGAGTGAGTGGGTGAGTGAGTGAGTAGCGCAGGAACGTGGAGTAAAGCTGGTGAGTGAGTGGTGAGTGAGTGGGTGAGTGAGTGGCTGAGTGAGTGAGTGGGTGAGTGATTGAGTGGGTGAGTGGGTGAGTGAGTGGGTGAGTGAGTGAGTAGCGCAGGAACGTGGAGTGAAGCTGGTGAGTGGGTGAGCGAGTGAGTGAGTGGGTGAGTGAGTGAGTAGGGCAGAACGTGGAGTGCAGCTGGTGAGTGAGTCAGTGGGTGAGTGAGTGAGTGGGTGAGTGAGTGAGTGAGTGGCGCAGGAACGTGGAGTGAAGCTGGTGAGTGAGTGAGTGGGTGAGTGGGTGAGTGAGTGGGTGAGTGGGTGAGTGAGTGGGTGAGTGAGTGAGTGAGTGAGTGCGTAGCGCAGGAACGTGGAGTGAAGCTGGTGAGTGAGTGGGTGGGTGAGTGAGTGAGTGGGTGAGTGAGTGGGTGAGTGAGTGGGTGAGTGAGTGAGTGGGTGAGTGAGTGGGTGAGTGAGTGGGTGAGTGAGTGAGTGGCTGAGTGAGTGAGTGGCTGAGTGGGTGAGTGAGTGGCTGAGTGAGTGGGTGAGTGAGTGGGTGAGTGAGTGGGTGAGTGAGTGGGTGAGTGGGTGAGTGATTGAGTGGCTGAGTGAGTGAGTGGCTGAGTGGGTGAGTGAGTGAGTGGTGAGTGGGTGGGTGAGTGAGTGGGTGGGTGGGTGAGTGAGTAGGTGGGTGAGTGAGTGAGTGGCTGAGTGGGTGAGTGGCTGAGTGGGTGAGTGAGTGGCTGAGTGAGTGGGTGAGTGAGTGGGTGAGTGAGTGGTAGTGGGTGAGTGAGTGAGTGGCTGAGTGAGGGAGTGGCTGAGTGGGTGAGTGAGTGGCTGAGTGGGTGAGTTAATGAGTGGCTGAGTGGGTGAGTGGTGAGTGAATGAGTGAGTGAGCGAGCTAGCGAGAGAGTGAGTGAGTGGCTGGGTGAGTGAGTGAGCGAGTGAGTGAGCGAGTGAGTGAGTGAGCGAGTGAGTGAGTGGCTGAGTGAGTGAGTGGGTGAGCGAGCGAGTGATTGGCTGAGTGAGTGAGTGAGTGGGTGAGTGAGTGAGTGGTGAGTGAGTGAGTGAGTGAGTAGCGCAGGAACGTGGAGTGAAGCTGGTGAGTGAGTGAGTGGGTGAGTGAGTGGGTGAGTGAGCAAGTGAGTGAGCGAGCGAGTGGCTGAGCGAGTGAGTGGGTGAGCGAGCGAGCGAGTGATTGGCTGAGTGAGTGTGAGTGAGTGGGTGAGTGTGGGTGAGTGAGCAAGTGAGTGAGCGAGCGAGTGGCTGAGCGAGTGAGTGGGTGAGCGAGCGAGCGAGTGGATGAGTATGCGGGTGAGTGGGAGTGAGTGAGCTCACCTCGTGCTGTGGC
>NW_026891706.1:30402-97134 GCF_015708825.2 Lethenteron reissneri
ACCCTCACCCCACTCACCCACTCACTCAGCACTCACTCACCCCTCAGCCACTCACTCACTCAGCCACTCACTCACTCACCCACTCACTCACTCACCCACTCACCCACTCATCCCTCACTCACCCACTCACTCACTCAGCCACTCACTCACTCACTCACTCACCCACTACACTCACCAGCTTCACTCACGTTCCTGCGCTACGCACTCACTCCACTCACCCCACTCACTCACTCACTCACCCACATCACTCACGGACCCACTCACTCACTCAGCCACTCACTCACCCACTCACTCACTCACCCACTCACTCACTCACCAGCTTCACTCCACGTTCCTGCGCTACTCACTCACTCACCCACTCACTCACTCACTCACCCACTCACTCACTCACTCACCTACTCACTCACTCACCAGCTTCACTCCACGTTCCTGCGCTACTCAATCACTCACCCACTCACTCACTCACTCACCCACTCACCCACTCACTCACTCACCCACTCACTCACCCACTCACTCACTCACCAGCTTCACTCCACGTTCCTGCGCTACTCACTCACTCACCCACTCACTCACTCGCCGACTTGCTCACTCACCAGCTGCACTCCACGTTCCTGCGCTACTCACTCACTCACCCACTCACTCACTCGCTCACCCACTCACCAGCTTCACTCCACGTTCCTGCGCTACTCATTCACTC
The DNA here is from genome assembly GCF_015708825.2 of Lethenteron reissneri. Taxonomy (NCBI): domain Eukaryota; kingdom Metazoa; phylum Chordata; class Hyperoartia; order Petromyzontiformes; family Petromyzontidae; genus Lethenteron; species Lethenteron reissneri. The sequence continues at coordinate 31,100 of NW_026891706.1, forward strand.
GCAGGTGGCCACAGCACGAGGTGAGCTCACTCACTCACCCACTCACCCGCATACTCATCCACTCGCTCGCTCGCTCACCCACTCACTCGCTCAGCCACTCGCTCGCTCACTCACTTGCTCACTCACCCACTCACTCACCCACTCACTCACCCACTCAGCCAATCGCTCGCTCGCTCACCCACTCACTCGCTCAGCCACTCGCTCGCTCACTCACTTGCTCACTCACCCACTCACTCACCCACTCACTCACTCACCAGCTTCACTCCACGTTCCTGCGCTACTCACTCACTCACTCACCCACTCACTCACTCACCCACTCACTCACTCAGCCAATCACTCGCTCGCTCACCCACTCACTCAATCAGCCACTCACTCACTCGCTCACTCACTCACTCGCTCACTCACTCGCTCACTCACTCACCCAGCCAACCACTCACTCTCTCGCTAGCTCGCTCACTCACTCATTCACTCACTCACTCACTCACCCACTCAGCCACTCATTAACTCACCCACTCAGCCACTCACTCACCCACTCAGCCACTCACTCACTCACCCACCCACTCACCCACTCATCCACCCACTCAGCCACTCACTCACCCACTCACTCACTCACCCACTCAGCCACTCACTCAGCCACTCACTCACCCACTCACCCACTCACTCACCCACTCACTCACCCACTCACTCAGCCACTCACTCACCCACTCAGCCACTCACTCACTCAGCCACTCACTCACTCACCCACAAACTCACCCACTCACTCACCCACTCACTCACCCACTCACTCACCCACTCACTCACCCACTCACTCACTCACCCACCCACTCACTCACCAGCTTCACTCCACGTTCCTGCGCTACGCACTCACTCACTCACCCACTCACTCACTCACTCACCCACTCACTCACGGACCCACTCACTCACTCAGCCACTCACTCACCCACTCACTCACTCACCCACTCACTCACTCACCAGCTTCACTCCACGTTCCTGCGCTACTCACTCACTCACCCACTCACTCACTCACTCACCCACTCACTCACTCACTCACCTACTCACTCACTCACCAGCTTCACTCCACGTTCCTGCGCTACTCAATCACTCACCCACTCACTCACTCACTCACCCACTCACCCACTCACTCACTCACCCACTCACTCACCCACTCACTCACTCACCAGCTTCACTCCACGTTCCTGCGCTACTCACTCACTCACCCACTCACTCACTCGCCGACTTGCTCACTCACCAGCTGCACTCCACGTTCCTGCGCTACTCACTCACTCACCCACTCACTCACTCGCTCACCCACTCACCAGCTTCACTCCACGTTCCTGCGCTACTCATTCACTCGCAGGTGGCCACAGCACGAGGTGAGCTCACTCACTCACCCACTCACCCGCATACTCATCCACTCGCTCGCTCGCTCACCCACTCACTCGCTCAGCCACTCGCTCGCTCACTCACTTGCTCACTCACCCACTCACTCACCCACTCACTCACCCACTCACTCAGCCAATCGCTCGCTCGCTCACCCACTCACTCGCTCAGCCACTCGCTCGCTCACTCACTTGCTCACTCACCCACTCACTCACCCACTCACTCACTCACCAGCTTCACTCCACGTTCCTGCGCTACTCACTCACTCACTCACCCACTCACTCACTCACCCACTCACTCACTCAGCCAATCACTCGCTCGCTCACCCACTCACTCAGCCACTCACTCACTCGCTCACTCACTCACTCGCTCACTCACTCGCTCACTCACTCACCCAGCCACTCACTCACTCTCTCGCTAGCTCGCTCACTCACTCATTCACTCACTCACTCACTCACCCACTCAGCCACTCATTAACTCACCCACTCAGCCACTCACTCACCCACTCAGACACTCACTCACTCACCCACCCACTCATCCACCCACTCAGCCACTCACTCACCCACTCACTCACTCACCCACTCAGCCACTCACTCACTCAGCCACTCACTCACTCACCCACTCACCCACTCACTCACCCACTCACTCACCCACTCACTCAGCCACTCACTCACCCACTCAGCCACTCACTCACTCAGCCACTCACTCACTCACCCACAAACTCACCCACTCACTCACCCACTCGCTCACTCACTCACCAGCTTCACTCCACGTTCCTGCGCTACTCACTCACTCACCCACTCACTCACTCACTCACCCACTCACTCACTCACCTACTCACTCACTCACCAGCTTCACTCCACGTTCCTGCGCTACGCACTCACTCACTCACTCACCCACTCACTCACTCACCCACTCCCTCACCCACTCACTCACGGACCCACTCACTCACTCAGCCACTCACTCACCCACTCACTCACTCACCCACTCACTCACTCACTCACCAGCTTCACTCCACGTTCCTGCGCTACTCACTCACTCACCCACTCACTCACTCACCCACTCACTCACTCACTCACCTACTCACTCACACACCAGCTTCACTCCACGTTCCTGCGCTACTCACTCACTCACCCACTCACTCACTCGCTCACCCACTCACCAGCTTCACTCCACGTTCCTGCGCTACTCATTCACTCGCAGGTGGCCACAGCACGAGGTGAGCTCACTCACTCACCCACTCACCCGCATACTCATCCACTCGCTCGCTCGCTCACCCACTCACTCGCTCAGCCACTCGCTCGCTCACTCACTTGCTCACTCACCCACTCACTCACCCACTCACTCACCCACTCACTCAGCCAATCGCTCGCTCGCTCACCCACTCACTCGCTCAGCCACTCGCTCGCTCACTCACTTGCTCACTCACCCACTCACTCACCCACTCACTCACTCACCAGCTTCACTCCACGTTCCTGCGCTACTCACTCACTCACTCACCCACTCACTCACTCACCCACTCACTCACTCAGCCAATCACTCGCTCGCTCACCCACTCACTCAGCCACTCACTCACTCGCTCACTCACTCACTCGCTCACTCACTCGCTCACTCACTCACCCAGCCACTCACTCACTCTCTCGCTAGCTCGCTCACTCACTCATTCACTCACTCACTCACTCACCCACTCAGCCACTCATTAACTCACCCACTCAGCCACTCACTCACCCACTCAGACACTCACTCACTCACCCACCCACTCATCCACCCACTCAGCCACTCACTCACCCACTCACTCACTCACCCACTCAGCCACTCACTCACTCAGCCACTCACTCACTCACCCACTCACCCACTCACTCACCCACTCACTCACCCACTCACTCAGCCACTCACTCACCCACTCAGCCACTCACTCACTCAGCCACTCACTCACTCACCCACAAACTCACCCACTCACTCACCCACTCGCTCACTCACTCACCAGCTTCACTCCACGTTCCTGCGCTACTCACTCACTCACCCACTCACTCACTCACTCACCCACTCACTCACTCACCTACTCACTCACTCACCAGCTTCACTCCACGTTCCTGCGCTACGCACTCACTCACCCACTCACTCACTCACCCACTCCCTCACCCACTCACTCACGGACCCACTCACTCACTCAGCCACTCACTCACCCACTCACTCACTCACCCACTCACTCACTCACTCACCAGCTTCACTCCACGTTCCTGCGCTACTCACTCACTCACCCACTCACTCACTCACCCACTCACTCACTCACTCACCTACTCACTCACACACCAGCTTCACTCCACGTTCCTGCGCTACTCACTCACTCACCCACTCACTCACTCACTCACCCACTCACCCACTCACTCACTCACCCACTCACTCACCCACTCACTCACTCACCAGCTTCACTCCACGTTCCTGCGCTACTCACTCACTCACTCACCCACTCACTCACTCGCCGACTTACTCACTCACCAGCTGCACTCCACGTTCCTGCGCTACTCACTCACTCACCCACTCACTCACTCGCTCACCCACTCACCAGCTTCACTCCACGTTCCTGCGCTACTCATTCACTCGCAGGTGGCCACAGCACGAGGTGAGCTCACTCACTCACCCACTCACCCGCATACTCATCCACTCGCTCGCTCGCTCACCCACTCACTCGCTCAGCCACTCGCTCGCTCACTCACTTGCTCACTCACCCACTCACTCACCCACTCACTCACCCACTCACTCAGCCAATCACTCGCTCGCTCGCTCACCCACTCACTCGCTCAGCCACTCGCTCGCTCACTCACTTGCTCACTCACCCACTCACTCACCCACTCACTCACTCACCAGCTTCACTCCACGTTCCTGCGCTACTCACTCACTCACTCACCCACTCACTCACCCACTCACTCAGCCACTCACTCACCCACTCACCCACTCAGCCACTCACTCACTTAGCCACTCACTCACTCACCCACTCACTCACCCACTCACTCACCCACTCAATCACTCACCCACTCACTCACCCACTCACCAGCTTCACTCCACGTTCCTGCGCTACTCACTCACTCACTCACCCACTCACTCACCCACTGACTCACTCACCAGCTGCACTCCACGTTCCTGCGCTACTCACTCACTCACTCGCTCACCCACTCACTCACCAGCTTCACTCCACGTTCCTGCGCTACTCATTCACTCGCAGGCGGCCACAGCACGAGGTGAGCTCACTCACTCACCCACTCACCCGCATACTCATCCACTCGCTCGCTCGCTCACCCACTCACTCTTTCAGCCACTCGCTCGCTCACTCACTTGCTCACTCACCCACTCACTCACTCACCCACTCACTCACCCACTCACTCAGCCAATCACTCGCTCGCTCACTCACCCACTCACTCGCTCAGCCACTTGCTCGCTCACTCACTTGCTCACTCACCCACTCACTCACCCACTCACTCACTCAGCCAATCACTCGCTCGCTCACCCACTCACTCACTCAGCCACTCACTCACTCAGCCACTCACTCACTCGCTCACCCACTCGCTCAGCCACTCGCTCACTCGCTCGCTCAGCCACTCGCTCACTCGCTCGCTCGCTCAGCCACTTGCTCACTCACCCACTCACTCACTCGCTCAGCCAATCATTCGCTCACTCACTCGCTTACTCACTCACTCGCTCACTCACTCACTCGCTCGCTCACTCACTCACCCAGCCACTCACTCACTCTCTCGCTAGCGCGCTCACTCACTCACTCACTCACTCATTCACTCACTCACTCACTCAGCCACTCATTCACTCACCCACTCAGCCACTCATTAACTCACCCACTCAGCCACTCACTCACCCACTCAGCCACTCACTCACTCACCCACCTACTCACTCACCCACCCACTCAGCCACTCACTCACCCACCCACTCACCCACTCACTCACTCACCCACTCAGCCACTCACTCACTCAGCCACTCAATCACTCACCCACTCACCCACTCACTCACCCACTCACTCACCCACTCACTCACCCACTCACTCAGCCACTCACTCACCCACTCAGCCACTCACTCACTCAGCCACTCACTCACTCACCCACTCACTCACCCACTCACTCACCCACTCAATCACTCACCCACTCACTCACCCACTCACTCACCCACTCACTCACTCACCCACCCACTCACTCACCAGCTTCACTCCACGTTCCTGCGCTACGCACTCACTCACTCACCCACTCACTCACCCACTCACCCACTCACCCACTCACCCACTCACTCACTCACCAGCTTCACTCCACGTTCCTGCGCCACTCACTCACTCACCCACTCACTCACTCACCCACTGACTCACTCACCAGCTGCACTCCACGTTCCTGCCCTACTCACTCACTCACCCACTCACTCACTCGCTCACCCACTCACTCACCAGCTTCACTCCACGTTCCTGCGCTACTCACTCACTCACCCACTCACTCACCCACTCACCCACTCAATCACTCACCCACTCACTCACTCAGCCACTCACTCACCCACTCACTCACCCACTCACTCACCCACTCACTCACCAGCTTTACTCCACGTTCCTGCGCTACTCACTCACTCACCCACTCACTCACTCACCCACTCACCCACTCACTCACTCACCCACTCACTCACTCACCAGCTTCACTCCACGTTCCTGCGCTACTCACTCACTCACCCACTCACTCACTCGCTCACCCACTCACCAGCTTCACTCCACGTTCCTGCGCTACTCATTCACTCGCAGGTGGCCACAGCACGAGGTGAGCTCACTCACTCACCCACTCACCCGCATACTCATCCACTCCCTCGCTCGCTCACCCACTCACTCGCTCAGCCACTCGCTCGCTCACTCACTTGCTCACTCACCCACTCACTCACCCACTCACTCAGCCAATCACTCGCTCGCTCGCTCACCCACTCACTCGCTCAGCCACTCGCTCGCTCACTCACTTGCTCACTCACCCACTCACTCACCCACTCACTCACTCACCAGCTTCACTCCACGTTCCTGCGCTACTCACTCACTCACTCATCCACTCACTCACTCACTCACCCACTTACTCACCAGCTTCACTCCATGTTCCTGCGCTACTCACTCACTCACCCACTCACTCACTCGCTCACCCACTCGCTCACCCACTCACTCACCAGCTTCACTCCACGTTCCTGCGCTACTCATTCACTCGCAGGCGGCCACAGCACGAGGTGAGCTCACTCACTCACCCACTCACCCGCATACTCATCCACTCGCTCGCTCACCCACTCACTCGCTCAGCCACTCGCTCGCTCACTCACTTGCTCACTCACCCACTCACTCACCCACTCACTCACCCACTCACTCAGCCAATCACTCGCTCGCTCGCTCACCCACTCACTCGCTCAGCCACTCGCTCGCTCACTCACTTGCTCACTCACCCACTCACTCACCCACTCACTCACTCACCCACTCACTCACTCAGCCAATCACTCGCTCGCTCACCCACTCACTCGCTCAGCCGCTCGCTCGCTCACTCGCTCACTCACCCACTCACTCACTCAGCCACTCACTCACTCGCTCACCCACTCGCTCAGCCACTCACTCACTCAGCCACTCGCTCACTCGCTCGCTCAGCCACTCGCTCACTCGCTCGCTCGCTCAGCCACTTACTCACTCGCTCAGCCAATCACTCGCTCACTCACTCGCTCACTCACTCACTCACTCACTCGCTCACTCGCTCGCTCGCTCACTCACTCACTCACCCATCCACTCACTCACTCTCTCGCTAGCTCGCTCACTCACTCACTCATTCACTCACTCACTCAGCCACTCATTCACTCACCCACTCAGCCACTCATTAACTCACCCACTCAGCCACTCACTCACCCTCTCAGCCACTCACTCACTCACCCACTCACTCACCCACTCAGCCACTCACTCACCCACCCACTCACCCACTCACTCACTCACTCACCCACTCAGCCACTCAATCACTCAGCCACTCACTCACTCACCCACTCACCCACTCACCCACTCACTCAGCCAATCATTCGCTCACTCACTCGCTCACTCACTCACTCGCTCACTCACTCACTCGCTCGCTCACTCACTCACCCAGCCACTCACTCACTCTCTCGCTAGCGCGCTCACTCACTCACTCACTCACTCATTCACTCCCTCACTCACTCAGCCACTCATTCACTCACCCACTCAGCCACTCATTAACTCACCCACTCAGCCACTCACTCACCCACTCAGCCACTCACTCACTCACCCACCTACTCACTCACCCACCCACTCAGCCACTCACTCACCCACCCACTCACCCACTCACTCACTCACCCACTCAGCCACTCACTCACTCAGCCACTCAATCACTCACCCACTCACCCACTCACTCACCCACTCACTCACCCACTCACTCACCCACTCACTCAGCCACTCACTCACCCACTCAGCCACTCACTCACTCAGCCACTCACTCACTCACCCACTCACTCACCCACTCACTCACCCACTCAATCACTCACCCACTCACTCACCCACTCACTCACCCACTCACTCACTCACCCACCCACTCACTCACCAGCTTCACTCCACGTTCCTGCGCTACGCACTCACTCACTCACCCACTCACTCACCCACTCACCCACTCACTCACCCACTCACCCACTCACTCACTCACCAGCTTCACTCCACGTTCCTGCGCCACTCACTCACTCACCCACTCACTCACTCACCCACTGACTCACTCACCAGCTGCACTCCACGTTCCTGCCCTACTCACTCACTCACCCACTCACTCACTCGCTCACCCACTCACTCACCAGCTTCACTCCACGTTCCTGCGCTACTCACTCACTCACCCACTCACTCACCCACTCACCCACTCAATCACTCACCCACTCACTCACTCAGCCACTCACTCACCCACTCACTCACCCACTCACTCACCCACTCACTCACCAGCTTTACTCCACGTTCCTGCGCTACTCACTCACTCACCCACTCACTCACTCACCCACTCACCCACTCACTCACTCACTCACCCACTCACTCACTCACCAGCTTCACTCCACGTTCCTGCGCTACTCACTCACTCACCCACTCACTCACTCGCTCACCCACTCACCAGCTTCACTCCACGTTCCTGCGCTACTCATTCACTCGCAGATGGCCACAGCACGAGGTGAGCTCACTCACTCACCCACTCACCCGCATACTCATCCACTCCCTCGCTCGCTCACCCACTCACTCGCTCAGCCACTCGCTCGCTCACTCACTTGCTCACTCACCCACTCACTCACCCACTCACTCAGCCAATCACTCGCTCGCTCGCTCACCCACTCACTCGCTCAGCCACTCGCTCGCTCACTCACTTGCTCACTCACCCACTCACTCACCCACTCACTCACTCACCAGCTTCACTCCACGTTCCTGCGCTACTCACTCACTCACTCATCCACTCACTCACTCACTCACCCACTTACTCACCAGCTTCACTCCATGTTCCTGCGCTACTCACTCACTCACCCACTCACTCACTCGCTCACCCACTCGCTCACCCACTCACTCAGCAGCTTCACTCCACGTTCCTGCGCTACTCATTCACTCGCAGGCGGCCACAGCACGAGGTGAGCTCACTCACTCACCCACTCACCCGCATACTCATCCACTCGCTCGCTCACCCACTCACTCGCTCAGCCACTCGCTCGCTCACTCACTTGCTCACTCACCCACTCACTCACCCACTCACTCACCCACTCACTCAGCCAATCACTCGCTCGCTCGCTCACCCACTCACTCGCTCAGCCACTCGCTCGCTCACTCACTTGCTCACTCACCCACTCACTCACCCACTCACTCACTCACCCACTCACTCACTCAGCCACTCACTCACTCGCTCACCCACTCGCTCAGCCACTCACTCACTCAGCCACTCGCTCACTCGCTCGCTCAGCCACTCGCTCACTCGCTCGCTCGCTCAGCCACTTACTCACTCGCTCAGCCAATCACTCGCTCACTCACTCGCTCACTCACTCACTCACTCACTCGCTCACTCACTCGCTCGCTCACTCACTCACTCACCCATCCACTCACTCACTCTCTCGCTAGCTAGCTCACTCACTCACTCATTCACTCACTCACTCAGCCACTCATTCACTCACCCACTCAGCCACTCATTAACTCACCCACTCAGCCACTCACTCACCCACTCAGCCACTCACTCACTCACCCACTCACTCACCCACTCAGCCACTCACTCACCCACCCACTCACCCACTCACTCACTCACTCACCCACTCAGCCACTCAATCACTCAGCCACTCACTCACTCACCCACTCACCCACTCACCCACTCACTCAGCCACTCACTCACCCACTCAGCCACTCACTCACTCAGCCACTCACTCACTCACCCACTCACTCACTCACCCACTCACTCACTCAATCACTCACCCACTCACTCACTCAGCCACTCACTCACTCACTCACCCACTCACTCACCAGCTTCACTCCACGTTCCTTCGCTACGCACTCACTCACTCACTCACCCACTCAATCACTCACCCACTCCCGCACCCACTCACTCACGGACCCTCTCACTCACTCAGCCACTCACTCACCCACTCACTCACTCACCCACTCACTCACTCACTCACCAGCTTCACTCCACGTTCCTGCGCTACTCACTCACTCACCCACTCACTCACTCACTCACCCACTCACTCACTCACTCACCTACTCACTCACTCACCAGCTTCACTCCACGTTCCTGCGCTACTCACTCACTCACCCACTCACTCACTCACTCACCCACTCACCCACTCACTCACTCACCCACTCACTCACCCACTCACTCACTCACCAGCTTCACTCCACGTTCCTGCGCTACTCACTCACTCACTCACCCACTCACTCACTCGCCGACTTACTCACTCACCAGCTGCACTCCACGTTCCTGCGCTACTCACTCACTCACCCACTCACTCACTCGCTCACCCACTCACCAGCTTCACTCCACGTTCCTGCGCTACTCATTCACTCGCAGGTGGCCACAGCACGAGGTGAGCTCACTCACTCACCCACTCACCCGCATATTCATCCACTCGCTCGCTCGCTCACCCACTCACTCGCTCAGCCACTCGCTCGCTCACTCACTTGCTCACTCACCCACTCACTCACCCACTCACTCACCCACTCACTCAGCCAATCACTCGCTCGCTCGCTCACCCACTCACTCGCTCAGCCACTCGCTCGCTCACTCACTTGCTCACTCACCCACTCACTCACCCACTCACTCACTCACCAGCTTCACTCCACGTTCCTGCGCTACTCACTCACTCACTCACCCACTCACTCACCCACTCACTCACTCACTCAGCCAATCACTCGCTCGCTCACCCACTCACTCACTCAGCCACTCACTCACTCGCTCACTCACTCACTCGCTCACTCACTCGCTCACTCACTCACCCAGCCACTCACTCACTCTCTCGCTAGCTCGCTCACTCACTCATTCACTCACTCACTCACTCACCCACTCAGCCACTCATTAACTCACCCACTCAGCCACTCACTCACCCACTCAGCCACTCCCTCACTCAGCCACTCACTCACTCACCCACTCACCCACTCACTCACCCACTCACTCACCCACTCACTCAGCCACTCACTCACCCACTCAGCCACTCACCCACTCAGCCACTCACTCACTCACCCACCTACTCACTCACCCACCCACTCAGCCACTCACTCACCCACCCACTCACCCACTCACTCACTCACCCACTCAGCCACTCACTCACTCAGCCACTCAATCACTCACCCACTCACCCACTCACTCACCCACTCACTCACCCACTCACTCACCCACTCACTCAGCCACTCACTCACCCACTCAGCCACTCACTCACTCAGCCACTCACTCACTCACCCACTCACTCACCCACTCACTCACCCACTCAATCACTCACCCACTCACTCACCCACTCACTCACCCACTCACTCACTCACCCACCCACTCACTCACCAGCTTCACTCCACGTTCCTGCGCTACTCACTCACTCACTCACTCACTCACCCACTCACTCACCCACTCACCCACTCACTCACCCACTCACCCACTCACTCACTCACCAGCTTCACTCCACGTTCCTGCGCCACTCACTCACTCACTCACCCACTCACTCACTCACCCACTGACTCACTCACCAGCTGCACTCCACGTTCCTGCCCTACTCACTCACTCACCCACTCACTCACTCGCTCACCCACTCACTCACCAGCTTCACTCCACGTTCCTGCGCTACTCACTCACTCACCCACTCACTCACCCACTCACCCACTCAATCACTCACCCACTCACTCACTCAGCCACTCACTCACCCACTCACTCACCCACTCACTCACCCACTCACTCACCAGCTTTACTCCACGTTCCTGCGCTACTCACTCACTCACCCACTCACTCACTCACCCACTCACCCACTCACTCACTCACTCACCCACTCACTCACTCACCAGCTTCACTCCACGTTCCTGCGCTACTCACTCACTCACTCACCCACTCACTCACTCGCTCACCCACTCACCAGCTTCACTCCACGTTCCTGCGCTACTCATTCACTCGCAGGTGGCCACAGCACGAGGTGAGCTCACTCACTCACCCACTCACCCGCATACTCATCCACTCCCTCGCTCGCTCACCCACTCACTCGCTCAGCCACTCGCTCGCTCACTCACTTGCTCACTCACCCACTCACTCACCCACTCACTCAGCCAATCACTCGCTCGCTCGCTCACCCACTCACTCGCTCAGCCACTCGCTCGCTCACTCACTTGCTCACTCACCCACTCACTCACCCACTCACTCACTCACCAGCTTCACTCCACGTTCCTGCGCTACTCACTCACTCACTCATCCACTCACTCACTCACTCACTCACCCACTTACTCACCAGCTTCACTCCATGTTCCTGCGCTACTCACTCACTCACCCACTCACTCACTCGCTCACCCACTCGCTCACCCACTCACTCAGCAGCTTCACTCCACGTTCCTGCGCTACTCATTCACTCGCAGGCGGCCACAGCACGAGGTGAGCTCACTCACTCACCCACTCACCCGCATACTCATCCACTCGCTCGCTCACCCACTCACTCGCTCAGCCACTCGCTCGCTCACTCACTTGCTCACTCACCCACTCACTCACCCACTCACTCACCCACTCACTCACCCACTCACTCAGCCAATCACTCGCTCGCTCGCTCACCCACTCACTCGCTCAGCCACTCGCTCGCTCACTCACTTGCTCACTCACCCACTCACTCACTCACTCACCCACTCACTCACTCAGCCAATCACTCGCTCGCTCACCCACTCACTCGCTCAGCCGCTCGCTCGCTCACTCGCTCACTCACCCACTCACTCACTCAGCCACTCACTCACTCGCTCACCCACTCGCTCAGCCACTCACTCACTCAGCCACTCGCTCACTCGCTCGCTCAGCCACTCGCTCACTCGCTCGCTCGCTCAGCCACTTACTCACTCGCTCAGCCAATCACTCGCTCACTCACTCGCTCACTCACTCACTCACTCGCTCACTCACTCGCTCGCTCACTCACTCACTCACCCATCCACTCACTCACTCTCTCGCTAGCTCGCTCACTCACTCACTCATTCACTCACTCACTCAGCCACTCATTCACTCACCCACTCAGCCACTCATTAACTCACCCACTCAGCCACTCACTCACCCACTCAGCCACTCACTCACTCACCCACTCACCCACCCACTCAGCCACTCACTCACCCACCCACTCACCCACTCACTCACTCACTCACCCACTCAGCCACTCAATCACTCAGCCACTCACTCACTCACCCACTCACCCACTCACCCACTCACTCAGCCCCTCACTCACCCACTCAGCCACTCACTCACTCAGCCACTCACTCACTCACCCACTCACTCACTCACCCACTCACCCACTCAATCACTCACCCACTCACTCACTCAGCCACTCACTCACTCACTCACCCACTCACTCACCAGCTTCACTCCACGTTCCTGCACTACGCACTCACTCACTCACTCACCCACTCACTCACTCACCCACTCCCGCACCCACTCACTCACGGACCCACTCACTCACTCAGCCACTCACTCACCCACTCACTCACTCACCCACTCACTCACTCACTCACCAGCTTCATTCCACGTTCCTGCGCTACTCACTCACTCACCCACTCACTCACTCACTCACCCACTCACTCACTCACTCACCTACTCACTCACTCACCAGCTTCACTCCACGTTCCTGCGCTACTCACTCACTCACCCACTCACTCACTCACTCACCCACTCACCCACTCACTCACTCACCCACTCACTCACCCACTCACTCACTCACCAGCTTCACTCCACGTTCCTGCGCTACTCACTCACTCACTCACCCACTCACTCACTCGCCGACTTACTCACTCACCAGCTGCACTCCACGTTCCTGCGCTACTCACTCACTCACCCACTCACTCACTCGCTCACCCACTCACCAGCTTCACTCCACGTTCCTGCGCTACTCATTCACTCGCAGGTGGCCACAGCACGAGGTGAGCTCACTCACTCACCCACTCACCCGCATACTCATCCACTCGCTCGCTCGCTCACCCACTCACTCGCTCAGCCACTCGCTCGCTCACTCACTTGCTCACTCACCCACTCACTCACCCACTCACTCACCCACTCACTCAGCCAATCACTCGCTCGCTCGCTCACCCACTCACTCGCTCAGCCACTCGCTCGCTCACTCACTTGCTCACTCACCCACTCACTCACCCACTCACTCACTCACCAGCTTCACTCCACGTTCCTGCGCTACTCACTCACTCACTCACTCACCCACTCACTCACTCACCCACTCACTCACTCACTCAGCCAATCACTCGCTCGCTCACCCACTCACTCACTCAGCCACTCACTCACTCGCTCACTCACTCACTCGCTCACTCACTCGCTCACTCACTCACCCAGCCACTCACTCACTCTCTCGCTAGCTCGCTCACTCACTCATTCACTCACTCACTCACTCACCCACTCAGCCACTCATTAACTCACCCACTCAGCCACTCACTCACCCACTCAGCCACTCCCTCACTCAGCCACTCACTCACTCACCCACTCACCCACTCACTCACCCACTCACTCACCCACTCACTCAGCCACTCACTCACCCACTCAGCCACTCACCCACTCAGCCACTCACTCACTCACCCACCTACTCACTCACCCACCCACTCAGCCACTCACTCACCCACCCACTCACCCACTCACTCACTCACCCACTCAGCCACTCACTCACTCAGCCACTCAATCACTCACCCACTCACCCACTCACTCACCCACTCACTCACCCACTCACTCACCCACTCACTCAGCCACTCACTCACCCACTCAGCCACTCACTCACTCAGCCACTCACTCACTCACCCACTCACTCACCCACTCACTCACCCACTCAATCACTCACCCACTCACTCACCCACTCACTCACCCACTCACTCACTCACCCACCCACTCACTCACCAGCTTCACTCCACGTTCCTGCGCTACGCACTCACTCACTCACTCACTCACCCACTCACTCACCCACTCACCCACTCACTCACCCACTCACCCACTCACTCACTCACCAGCTTCACTCCACGTTCCTGCGCCACTCACTCACTCACTCACCCACTCACTCACTCACCCACTGACTCACTCACCAGCTGCACTCCACGTTCCTGCCCTACTCACTCACTCACCCACTCACTCACTCGCTCACCCACTCACTCACCAGCTTCACTCCACGTTCCTGCGCTACTCACTCACTCACCCACTCACTCACCCACTCACCCACTCAATCACTCACCCACTCACTCACTCAGCCACTCACTCACCCACTCACTCACCCACTCACTCACCAGCTTCACTCCACGTTCCTGCGCTACTCACTCACTCACCCACTCACTCACTCACCCACTCACCCACTCACTCACTCACTCACCCACTCACTCACTCACCAGCTTCACTCCACGTTCCTGCGCTACTCACTCACTCACTCACCCACTCACTCACTCGCTCACCCACTCACCAGCTTCACTCCACGTTCCTGCGCTACTCATTCACTCGCAGGTGGCCACAGCACGAGGTGAGCTCACTCACTCACCCACTCACCCGCATACTCATCCACTCCCTCGCTCGCTCGCTCACCCACTCACTCGCTCAGCCACTCGCTCGCTCACTCACTTGCTCACTCACCCACTCACTCACCCACTCACTCAGCCAATCACTCGCTCGCTCGCTCACCCACTCACTCGCTCAGCCACTCGCTCGCTCACTCACTTGCTCACTCACCCACTCACTCACCCACTCACTCACTCACCAGCTTCACTCCACGTTCCTGCGCTACTCACTCACTCACTCATCCACTCACTCACTCACTCACCCACTTACTCACCAGCTTCACTCCATGTTCCTGCGCTACTCACTCACTCACCCACTCACTCACTCGCTCACCCACTCGCTCACCCACTCACTCAGCAGCTTCACTCCACGTTCCTGCGCTACTCATTCACTCGCAGGCGGCCACAGCACGAGGTGAGCTCACTCACTCACCCACTCACCCGCATACTCATCCACTCGCTCGCTCACCCACTCACTCGCTCAGCCACTCGCTCGCTCACTCACTTGCTCACTCACCCACTCACTCACCCACTCACTCACCCACTCACTCACCCACTCACTCAGCCAATCACTCGCTCGCTCGCTCACCCACTCACTCGCTCAGCCACTCGCTCGCTCACTCACTTGCTCACTCACCCACTCACTCACTCACTCACCCACTCACTCACTCAGCCAATCACTCGCTCGCTCACCCACTCACTCGCTCAGCCGCTCGCTCGCTCACTCGCTCACTCACCCACTCACTCACTCAGCCACTCACTCACTCGCTCACCCACTCGCTCAGCCACTCACTCACTCAGCCACTCGCTCACTCGCTCGCTCAGCCACTCGCTCACTCGCTCGCTCGCTCAGCCACTTACTCACTCGCTCAGCCAATCACTCGCTCACTCACTCGCTCACTCACTCACTCACTCGCTCACTCACTCGCTCGCTCACTCACTCACTCACCCATCCACTCACTCACTCTCTCGCTAGCTCGCTCACTCACTCACTCATTCACTCACTCACTCAGCCACTCATTCACTCACCCACTCAGCCACTCATTAACTCACCCACTCAGCCACTCACTCACCCACTCAGCCACTCACTCACTCACCCACTCACCCACCCACTCAGCCACTCACTCACCCACCCACTCACCCACTCACTCACTCACTCACCCACTCAGCCACTCAATCACTCAGCCACTCACTCACTCACCCACTCACCCACTCACCCACTCACTCAGCCCCTCACTCACCCACTCAGCCACTCACTCACTCAGCCACTCACTCACTCACCCACTCACTCACTCACCCACTCACCCACTCAATCACTCACCCACTCACTCACTCAGCCACTCACTCACTCACTCACCCACTCACTCACCAGCTTCACTCCACGTTCCTGCGCTACGCACTCACTCACTCACTCACCCACTCACTCACTCACCCACTCCCGCACCCACTCACTCACGGACCCACTCACTCACTCAGCCACTCACTCACCCACTCACTCACTCACCCACTCACTCACTCACTCACCAGCTTCATTCCACGTTCCTGCGCTACTCACTCACTCACCCACTCACTCACTCACTCACCCACTCACTCACTCACTCACCTACTCACTCACTCACCAGCTTCACTCCACGTTCCTGCGCTACTCACTCACTCACCCACTCACTCACTCACTCACCCACTCACCCACTCACTCACTCACCCACTCACTCACCCACTCACTCACTCACCAGCTTCACTCCACGTTCCTGCGCTACTCACTCACTCACTCACCCACTCACTCACTCGCCGACTTACTCACTCACCAGCTGCACTCCACGTTCCTGCGCTACTCACTCACTCACCCACTCACTCACTCGCTCACCCACTCACCAGCTTCACTCCACGTTCCTGCGCTACTCATTCACTCGCAGGTGGCCACAGCACGAGGTGAGCTCACTCACTCACCCACTCACCCGCATACTCATCCACTCGCTCGCTCGCTCACCCACTCACTCGCTCAGCCACTCGCTCGCTCACTCACTTGCTCACTCACCCACTCACTCACCCACTCACTCACCCACTCACTCAGCCAATCACTCGCTCGCTCGCTCACCCACTCACTCGCTCAGCCACTCGCTCGCTCACTCACTTGCTCACTCACCCACTCACTCACCCACTCACTCACTCACCAGCTTCACTCCACGTTCCTGCGCTACTCACTCACTCACTCACCCACTCACTCACTCACCCACTCACTCACTCACTCAGCCAATCACTCGCTCGCTCACCCACTCACTCACTCAGCCACTCACTCACTCGCTCACTCACTCGCTCACTCACTCGCTCACTCACTCACCCAGCCACTCACTCACTCTCTCGCTAGCTCGCTCACTCACTCATTCACTCACTCACTCACTCACCCACTCAGCCACTCATTAACTCACCCACTCAGCCACTCACTCACCCACTCAGCCACTCACTCACTCAGCCACTCACTCACTCACCCACTCACCCACTCACTCACCCACTCACTCACCCACTCACTCAGCCACTCACTCACCCACTCAGCCACTCACTCACTCAGCCACTCACTCACTCACCCACAAACTCACCCACTCACTCACCCACTCACTCACCCACTCACTCACTCACCCACTCACTCACCCACTCACTCACTCACCCACCCACTCACTCACCAGCTTCACTCCATGTTCCTGCGCTATGCACTCACTCACCCACTCACTCACTCACCCACTCACCCACTCACTCACTCACTCACCCACTCACTCACCCACTCACCCACTCACTCACCCACTCACTCACCAGTGTCGGGCCAAGTAGCCTCCCCTAGCCCAATAGTGGAGGACTGTGAGGCAGGCTAGGACTAGCTAGGAAGTGTATCCTTAGCTAGTCGGGTGAGGGGGCCGCTACCCCCTCCAGTGCTGTATGTCACAAACCGAGTTGTGTTAAATAAATATACGTGTGCCTCCACCTCGGCGTCAAGTGTCTTCACCGGTACTTCAACTGGTGTCAGAAGTAATTCGAACATGGACACGCGGAAGACAGCACGGGCCAAAGTACCGCAAGAGGAAGATACTGCCGAGATCGTCGAGCCCGAGGCGGCTACACAAGCCATGGTACAGCCGGGGCCTGATGTCTCCTTACCGGGGCATCTGAGTGAAGAAGGACCACAGCCAGACGCGTTGCGGCTGGCTCACGGGAGGCTGGCGGAGCTGCTATATGCCGCTGCCGCCACGCTGGAGACCATCACGCGGCTGGGGGCCGGTGATTCAACACGGGGCGAGGCGGGCCAACGACCAGGGCGCCTTCCCGCCATTTCGGAGCAGCCCGAGTTTGAAACTCCCGCCATCGACGCTGCAGCTGTTCGGGGCGTGGCCAGCCTACACATCCACTCCGGCATCGCCGTCGCTGAAGCTACGACGTCATCACCACCGCGACAGGCGATCCCATCGGCCGCTCGCACCGACGCACAGCCGAGTGGAGGTGACATCTGCCCGCGGGAATCTACAACGACCGCTGCGCTCCATCAGAGGCTGCCCCCGCTGAAGGAGTTCGTCGGCGCGGAGGGGGATTGGGCCGGCTTTCGCAGACGCTTCCTCGCCCATCAGGAGATGGCGAAATGGTCCGACGAGGAGGCTCTCTGCGCGCTGCCGGCGCTCCTCGACGGCGACGCGCTCGCCGCCCTCACGTCGGCGCCAAGAGAGAGGCGGGCTACGTTACCGATGGCGCTGCAGCTGCTGGGAGGGGTCTACGGACCATCGGCTGAATGCAGACAGCAATTCTACGACCGCAAGCGGGGTGAGAAGGAGTCGCCCCTGGCGTACCGAACGAGCCTCCTGGCGATGGCCAAGTCGGCCTTCCCCCGTATGGATGACGACGGCATCGACGCTATGGTGACGGAGAAAATACTCCTCCTGGCTGACGACCTTGACATCGCTGTGGTCGCGCAGGAGGATGCAGAGATGACGTCGCTCCAGGCGGCAAGGCTCCTCCACGCCAACCTCCTGTCGCTCCGACGAAAAGCCAGCAGGGCATCGGCGGGGCGTGCGGTGGCTGCAGCCACCCTTCCGACGGAGGAACTCTACGCCGTCGACCACCGACGGCAACAGGCGACGGGAGCACGGCCGGGCCAGGACGGGTCGGGCCGTTCCGGCCACCCGTCACCTCCGACGCCGCTCCCGCGGTGTTTTAACTGCGGCGTCCGGGGCCACGTCGCCTCGGGGTGCCGCTCTCCTCGTCAGCGCGGGACGACACCTCAACGGGACGACGGGCCTCATCTCAAGCTCCACCATCATAAACCGGCGAGTCGCGGCACCCCACACGTTTGGCCCACACACACACCCGTCACGCACGCAAACACCGCAACGAGAGGGGGGCCGGTATCGCGCACCATCGCACCATCACGCACCACCCCGGGTACTCATATCGAACCCGCCCAGTGGTCCGTGCTGGTCGATCGTGTGGTAGCCGCGTCGTCGGGGTCGTCGGCCGTTGTGGGGTACATCGACGGGGTTGAAGTGCGCATCCTGGTCGATACGGGAGCATCGGCGACTATTATTTCAGAATTGATTTACAATATTCTCCCTGTCCGGAGTCGTCCTTTGATGCCTGTTAACATACCATTCTATGCGGCTAACGGGGGCTCACTTGGCATCATCGGACAAATTCGTGCCCAAATTTGTATTGGGGAAATTAAATTGTCCGGCCCGATTTTTGTTTCCTCCTCGCTGGCGGTTCCGTGCCTGTTGGGGACGGACTTCCTGGCCAAAATGCCGATTAGGATATTGATCGACCAGGGATGTATAGAGCTTCCGTCGGGCAGACGCATGGCGTTTCTGCCATCACCGGCTGCGACTCGGACGGCGTGCGCGACGGTGCCGGCGTTCGTAGAGAGAACGGTGCGCGTCCCTCCGGGGGCGCAAATGTTGATACCTTTGAAACTTCGGCGGCCCTTCGCTAAGGGTATTGGGGCCCAAGGGGTTCTGTTGGGGCCGTCTAGGGCCGGGGTTAGTGGACCTCAATTACTTCCGGCCCAGACCATAGTAAGAGGGGACGGTGAACCCTTCATCGCGGTCCTCAATGTGGGCTCGCAGACGGTGGTGGTCCCACAGGGGACCGTGCTTGCTCACGCAACGCCGGTGCCTTGTGAGGAATCCGTCGTAAATCACGCCAGCACTGTCCCTGCGTCGCGACCACATTCGGACAACGATGAAGGGTGGCTCGAGGCGCTTTGTGCGGGATCGACGGACCTGTCAGATTCAGAGCGTCAACAACTTAAAACGCTACTGCGGGAATTTTCCGACGTTTTTAGCCGGAATAAATACGATTTGGGTTGTACTCACCTGCTGCGTCACCATATTGACACGGGTGACAGCGCGCCAATTCGACAAAATCCGTTTCGGTTGAGTCCCGCCGAAAAGGAACATGTCAAATCGGCTGTTGATGACATGTTAGCCGCCGACATCATTTCTCCTTCCACCAGCCCTTGGGGAGCGCCGATCGTCCTGGTTAAAAAGCAGGACGGTTCGTTGCGGTTTTGCGTTGACTTCCGGCGTCTTAACAAAATCTCGGTTGCCGACGCATACCCGCTCCCTCGGATGGATGAATCGCTGGACGCCTTGGCGGGAGCGCGATTCTTTTCCACACTAGATTTACTTTCGGGATTCTGGCAGCTTCCTCTGGACGATGATTCTAAGCCTAAAACTGCTTTCCGTACACCGCACGGCCTGTTCCAATTCAACCGGTTGCCGATGGGCTTACACTCAGCGCCTGCAACTTTCCAGCGTTTGATGGAATTGGTTTTGGCTGGATTGCAATGGGAGTCGTGCCTCATTTATTTGGATGACGTTATCGTCTTTAGTAAAACTTTTGACGAACATCTCCAGAGGTTGCGGGCGGTTTTCCTAAAGATGCGGGCTGCTAATTTGAAATTCAAGCCCCAAAAATGCCATTTGTTGCGCGATTCGGTGCGTTATTTGGGGCACATCGTGGGACGCTCAGGTATTGCTACCGATCCCGCCAAAACGCAGTGTGTCAGCTCCTGGCCGACTCCCACCTCAGTGGGAGAGGTCAGGAGTTTCATTGGGTTTGCGTCGTATTATCGACGGTTTGTTGCTGATTTTGCGACAATTGCAAAACCCCTGCACGCTTTAACATCTAAAGGGGTTCGGTTCCACTGGGGTCAAGAGGAGGAGGCTGCTTTCTGCTCCCTTCGGGACGCCCTGGTAAAAGCCCCTCCCTTGATCTACCCAGATTTTTCTAAGCCCTTTTTGCTCGACACCGATGCGAGCAACACGGGTATTGGGGGTGTGCTTTCCCAGGTGGTTGATGGCGTGGAACGGGTGGTCGCGTACGGTAGTCGGGTGTTGTCTCCTGCGGAGCAAAGATATTGTGTCACCCGTAGGGAGCTGTTGGCAATTGTTTACTTCATCCAACAGTATCGCCCATATCTGTACGGTCGGCATTTCACCGTCCGCACAGATCATGCGGCACTACAGTATGCCCTGCGAGTTCAACAACCATCGGGACAGTTGTCTCGATGGTTGGAGGTTCTCCAGGACTTTGATTTTGCAACCACCTACCGTAAGGGCGTTCGCCATACCAACGCGGACGCTCTGTCGCGCATGCCAACCACCTCGGAATGTGCATGCCTCCTGGGGTCGGGACGTTGCAGGCCTTCAGGGGACGCATCGGTTCCGATCTTGGCAGCCACCGACGACGACGAACCCCTGCCTAATAATTCGATCGAACAACAGGGAAGAGATTCCCTGTTGGGGTTGCCCGTCACTGAATGGGGGCGCCTCCAAATGGAGGATACCTCCCTCCTCGGGTGGCGTCGTCGCGTCGGGGGTGCTGGGCGGGTGAAAGGTGATTCAGATGCATGGCAAATGGTGAAAGGTCTGCTCATGCATTGGGACGGCAAATCCCAGCGACATCGGCTGGTGGTCCCCTCTGAGTTGCGAGGCAAGGTGGTGTGGGCCGCGCATGAGCGCCTATTACACCTGGGGACCCAAAAGACCCTTGCACTGCTACAACTTGATTTTTTTTGGCCTGGTATGACGAGGGATGTTGGGGATCTATTGGGATCATGCCCTTGATGTGCGCAACGGAAACCGCCGGCGCGGGAGTCTAACCCGCCCTTGCAATCGATCAAGGTATCCAGAATAAATGAGCTTGTTGCGCTGGACATTTTGGGCCCATTTCCCGCCACTCCCAGGGGCAATAGGTATTTGTTGACAGGTGTCGAGTATTTTACGCGCTGGCCCATGGCCTGGCCCCTTGCCAACCAGTCGGCACCAGCCATCGTGGAGGCCTTTGTTCAGGGATACGTCCTGGACAAAGGTGCTCCGGAGCGGCTGCTGACCGACCAGGGCAGAAATTTTTCCAGTAAATTACTTAAACAAGTCTGTGACCTCTTAGGCACGAAGAAAATTCGGACCTCCCCGTATCACCCGCAGACTGACGGAATGGTCGAGCGCCTGCATCGCACCATTTCGTCAATGATGTCACAGCAGGTCTCAGATTCGCAGACTGATTGGGACCTGCATATTCAAGGGGTCTTGGCGGCATACCGGATGGCACCCCATGCAGCTACGGGATTTTCCCCCTTTTACCTCATGTACGGTCGCGAACCCGACCCGCCTGTTCGCGCCCAGCTGCAGATCCCCGACCCGCAAGGAAAAACTAAATTGGCTGACCACGTCAAATTTAATCTGGCCAAATTAACAGAGGCGCGGGATGCTGCTATGTTGAACTCGGAACTCCGGCAAAAGGCGAATGAGCGCCTCAGGCTGGGTCGGGCGCACGTGATACAGTAGAAGCCGGGGGACAAGGCATGGTTGCACTGTCCCCAAGTGCCCCTGGCTACCTCCCCTAAGCTAGTGCGGCCGTGGCGGGGCCCTGTGGAGGTGGTCGAAGTTTTGCGACCACAGTGCGTGCGCATTAAATGGAGGAAGCGGCGTTGGTTCGTGCACCCCTCTAGGTTAAAGCCCTTCGTTGCGGTACACAAACCCACTTCACACATGCGTGGCCAAACGTGTGGGGGGTCGACCGACTCACTGGGTCCGTCTCCGCCGTTCTCACCTAATGCCTTGCCGGCCGTGCCACCTCCAGGTGCATCAAGACTGACGGGCTCACGCCCGACCACTCCTTCTGGGGATACCAACGGTCACACGGCATCGGAGGAGGTCCCGCTCCGGGACGGACAATTACCACCTGACGGTCCGCCACCCGGGTTACCCCGTGTGAGGGGCCCGCTGCAAGGACGCGCGCAAAAATGCGCAGACTGTTGTGAGACCGGAAGATGTGTATATAGGTTGTGTTCACCTGGTGTTGTGTGTATGGTGGGTTCCCTGCAAATTGTATATAGCTTGTTTTTTTTACGGAATTCGTATTTATTCAAGGGGGGGTGCGTCGGGTTGTTTTCTCTTCTTGCTGTTGCATTTTGTTGTGTTCTTGTTGCCGTTCTTGTTATTGTTGAAAATTAGTGAGGCACACGCGCGGTTACGGTATAAATTCATTTTTATTGTCATTTTGTATGTTGGCAGCCGGGACGGCTGCGAGCTATGCGGGGGGGGGGTGATGTAGGAGTGTTAAAGAGAGGGCCCGTTATGTATGGCAGTCTATGGGAAACAAACACAGTGGGCGGGGCTACGTGTGTGCACAGGGAGATGCCCTCTGCGACGTCCGAGCCAGACACCCTGGGGGGGGCTGGTTTGGCGTTATGATCCCCCGGGGCCCCACCCCTCAAGGAGGGGTTGGGTATAAAAGGGGACGTTATAGGGGCTCGAGTCAGTTATGTTAAAAGCTAACCAAGAAGACTGAAGACGTCTTAGATAGAGCCCTGGACTCCCCTCGTTCGATGTCCTTGTCAGGGCCGAACAGGACTGAGCCAGCGGCGTGGTCCCGAGAGCCAGAGCCGGTGCTCTTCTAAGAGCTGGTCTGGGACTCCGGGTACCGGGCCCGACTTACCAGTGTCGAGCCAAGTAGCCTCCCCTAGCCCAATAGTGGAGGACTGTGAGGCAGGCTAGGACTAGCTAGGAAGTGTATCCTTAGCTAGTCGGGTGAGGGGGCCGCTACCCCCTCCAGTGCTGTATGTCACAAACCGAGTTGTGTTAAATAAATATACGTGTGCCTCCACCTCGGCGTCAAGTGTCTTCACCGGTACTTCACATGTGAGTGTTTAGTGGAGGTGTGCGTGAGTGTTTAGTGGAGGTGTGCGTGTGTTTAGTGGGGGTGCATGTGCATGTTTAGTGGGGGTGCATGTGAGTGTTTAGTGAGGGTGCATGTGAGTGTTTAGTGGGGGTGTGTGTGTTTAGTGGGGGTGCATGTGTGTGTTTAGTGGGGTTGCATGCGAGTGTTTAGTGGGGGTGGCGTGTGTGTGTTTAGTGGGGGTTCATGTGAGTGTTTAGTGGAGGTGCATGTGAGTGTTTAGTGGAGGTGCATGTGAGTGTTTAGTGGAGGTTCCATGTGAGTGTTTAGTGGGGGTGCATGTGAGTGTTTATTGGGGGTGCATGTGAGTGTTTATTGGGGGTGTGCATGTGTTTAGTGGGGGTGCATGTGAGTGTTTAGTGGGGGTACGTGCGTGTGTTTAGTGGGGGTGCATGTGAGTGTTTAGTGGGGGTGCATGTGAGTGTTTAGTGGGGGTGCATGTGAGTGTTTAGTGGGGGTGAGTGTTTAATGGGGGTGCATGTGAGTGTTTAGTGGGGGTGCATGTGCGTGTTTAGTGGGGGTACGTGCGTGTGTTTAGTGGGGGTGCATGTGTGTTTAGTGGGGGTGCATGTGAGTGTTTAGTGGGGGTGCATGTGTGTTTAGTGGGGGTGCATGTGAGTGTTTAGTGGGGGTGCATGTGAGTGTTTAGTGGGGGTACGTGCGTGTGTTTAGTGGGGGTGCATGTGTGTTTAGTGGGGGTGCATGTGAGTGTTTAGTGGGGGTGCATGTGAGTGTTTAGTGGGGGTGCATGTGAGTGTTTAGTGGGGGTGAGTGTTTAATGGGGGTGCATGTGAGTGTTTAGTGGGGGTGCATGTGCGTGTTTAGTGGGGGCGCATGTGAGTGTTTAGTGGGGGTGCATGTGCGTGTTTAGTGGGGGTGCATGTGCGTGTTTAGTGGGGGTGCATGTGCGTGTTTAGTGGGGTGCATGTGAGTGTTTAGTGGGGGTGCATGTGCGTGTTTAGTGGGGGTGCATGTGCGTGTTTAGTGGGGGTGCATGTGCGTGTTTAGTGGGGGTGCATGTGCGTGTTTAGTGGGGGTGCATGTGCGTGTTTAGTGGGGGTGCATGTGAGTGTTTAGTGGGGGTGCATGTGCGTGTTTAGTGGGGGTGCGTGTGCGTGTTTAGTGGGGGTGCGTGTGCGTGTTTAGTGGAGGTGCGTGTGCGTGTTTAGTGGGGGTGCATGTGAGTGTTTAGTGGGGGTGCATGTGAGTGTTTAGTGGGGGTGCATGTGCGTGTTTAGTGGGGGTGCATGTGAGTGTTTAGTGGGGGTGCATGTGCGTGTTTAGTGGAGGTTAATGTGCGTGTTTAGTGGGGGTGCGTGTGCGTGTTTAGTGGAGGTGCGTGTGCGTGTTTAGTGGGGGTGCATGTGCGTGTTTAGTGGGGGTGCGTGTTTAGTGGATGTGCGTGTTTAGTGGGGGTGCGTGTGAGTGTTTAGTGGGGGTGCACGTGCGTGTTTAGTGGGGGTGCGTGTGAGTGTTTAGTGGGGGTGCATGTGCGTGTTTAGTGGGGGTGCATGTGCGTGTTTAGTGGGGGTGCATGTGAGTGTTTAGTGGGGGTGCATGTGAGTGTTTAGTGGGGGTGCATGTGCGTGTTTAGTGGTGGTGCATGTGAGTGTGGAGGTGTGCGAGGAGAGAGCAGCGCCGGCCGAGTTTCTCCGCTACGGTTGCACCACAGGAACATTCTGTGGAAACTATTGCCAGTGATGATTGTTGACAACAATTGCTATGAAATCTTCGCAGTCGATCACAGCCTATGAGGTGTGGTCTTGGTCGTGAAGTCTGTTGTGCTGACGCTACCGACGGCAGTATCGTGCTCTTATTCTGTCCTCGGCTTCTTGTGGTGCTCACAAGGGGCCGGCATTCCACCCCACTCCCTTCCCAGCAACTCAACTACTCTCATTGCGAGACCACTATTCGATTCCGGATCATATAATTTGTATGGTCTTGTTATCATTCGTATTGTTTCTCAATTATTCTCCGTTTAACGATGAAATGTAATAACTTATTACGTTTTGTGTGCTCTGTTAGCTGCGGTCTCGCGTGGTAGGGGTGGCTCGCAAACCAATCTGCCGCACCGGTGTCACATTGACCAATCACCACCATGGGCCTAAATGTCAAATATATTGAACGATTGGAAATAATAACTTCTCACGCATGCAACTCGGCGCTTTTATCAGGTGCGTATCGCGTGGCGTGATTACCAATCGTGCAGTTAGGGTCGAAGCTAGTTTTGTTTTGTTTATTAAAGTTGGGGCCTGGTCCGGTCGGCCCAAGTGCGTGTCGAGTCCGGGCTCTGCTCGGTTCGGGGTACTGCTGGTGCCACCACGCTTGTGAAGCCGGCACTGGTGTCTCTCCGCAGCTTGAGCGAGCGCTACGAGGAGGGGATGACAGTGCGAGCCGAGGCTCTAGTCAACTCCGGCAGGCGGCTGGTACAGAGGTACGAGCAGGAGAAGAGCCGTCTCGCCGACGGGCTGCTCCACCCACGCTTGCACGGATGGCCGGATGACGTCGCGGCCACCGAACGGCCAAACCACCAACCCGACGGACGACCCCCACCCGACCGCCAGCCCACGGGTACCCCCACCGAGTAAATGACCCAACACGCATCATCCTGACACACTGACCAAATAACTTACAGACCGATAATTCGCCACCCCATCCTATGACCCAATAAAATACTTTCGCAACAATATATATGAACCCGACACCCGACTTGCCCACCCTCTGACTCTATAAGACACCGTGGCCAATACAATACACCAATTTGGTGAAACTCTGACCCATCAATCGACTCATTTGACTTCGAGCCTATCCACCGGATCACCAGCTGACCTACTGATCCAATAAACACTCTAACCTGGTAACTTACTGCCAAAATACTGATCCACCAAATGACCCTATAACCTTGCCAGCTAGGCTCAAACTCACGACCAGCTGATCTAATAATCCAAAAACCCACTGTCCCACCAGGCTATCCCCGCTATGAAGGAGGGACCGGTATTATAAATTAATGTTGTGTTTTTGTTCCGCGTTTAGGCACCACTGCCATTACTTGGCCATAAACGTGTTTAAGCCCAGGAGTGTCTGTGCACTCATCTTTCCCAAATGGAAGCTGCTCGTGGTGGAGGCAACATGTCACGTCTGGCAACGCAAAACTAGTTTAGCACCAATGGATTTGACTTAAACCACTCGTGCACAAGACCAGTTGAAAAATTATCCTGACATTTTTATAAATTAATACTCACCGTGAGGAGGGTAGTTCCTTAAACAGCATGCTCGAAGTGGTCGAGTGACACGGACGTATGTTCTCCTGTACGTGCATTACACGTAGTTATGTTCTCCTGTAAACGAGGGCTACTCCTTGGAAAATGCGCACAACGCACGCTGCGCTCCCACGGTTTCATCTTTACATGTCACAGCGATCTGCAGGTTCTGCGCTTGTTTAGCTTGAGGCTGTAGTCATCGCCGCGATGCCGCGAGGGAGTCTGCTGAGTGAGCTCCTGCGCCCCGTTATCAATCAAAGTCCCCCATGCAACTTGGCCACCTGGATATCACTCATGCATCATGGCCACTATGAAATCTTCAATGAATCATGGCCACTGTGACATCCACCATGCAACATGGCCATCGTGATGTTCCACCATTCACCATGGCCCTCTGTGACATCCCTCATTCCTGTTCTTACCTTGCGGTGATTTGATGCAGATGGAGGCGGTGCCCTCTGAGGACAGCGCCCTCCACGTGGTACAAAATTCGCCCTCATTCCTCGCCTCTCCAGATTGGCTCATCTACACACACTCAAAGACAAAGGTCCACCACATAGGCTTTAGCAAGATGTGGGGGATAGTGCAAGCGGCGAGCACTGAGCCAGGATCTCTGAGATCCTGGGCTCCACATTCAGGAGGGTCCTGCTGAGATGTCAGTTCTCAGCGTTCGGATATTTGGCCAATGTCAGATGTCACACTTGGATTAACAATGAGACACGTGTGTATTTAAAGGACACACACAGGTTAATGGCATCCTTCAAACTGTTAAGAGAAGTAGGGCTGGGCCAGGACATGCCACGGCCACGAGGAACAACGATGGCTGATGGTCAAGAACAATAACGGAGGTGCAGCCAAGTATCGGAACACGTCTGAGAGGACGGCTGCTAGAAAGATGGAGCGACAAAATCGGTGCTTGGTGGATTATTCCATCGCATGATCGTGAGGGGTAGCAGGGTCTCAAGGAAGGAGGCCTTCATCCAGTAGTGGATAGATAAAAGTACAGTAGATTATTAAAACGTAGAAAGGCAGGTACACAGAGAGGATCTTGAGGAGATACTCTGATAGATGCACACACACTCAGGCAGCCAAGCAGATGCACACTTAGGTGTATGGATAGGTGACAGGTAGCCACACGCGGAGTGGAGAGCACACGTCCATTAATACTTCACCACACAAGTCGTAGAGCCACACGTACCTCCATGGTGGCCAATTGCAGAGCAGGGTGCACAGAACTAACAGCGTCTCTCGCGCAGTCCAGGTCTCTGTGTGCGAAGCAGGAGACGAAGCCGAGGATCACATAGAGTCGAGGGGGTGTGACGGCACCCACATCTCAACACGAGTCAAGTCACAATGCGGACTCACACCATGAACCCACATCATCAACACAGACTCACATCATCACCAATCACTCACAACACGAAACACAAAAACAACAACCGACATTCGCCACTTAGTAGCGATGATGTCACCACGACGCCTTTGCCAGGCCAGGTGCACTTTCAGGCCACACGAAGTGTCGAAGGCTCGCTGACAAGACGTCACGAGACAGACCCAAGTTCCAAAGGTTGGCTGAGATGCTTGGTAGATACACCAGCTGTATGCACAACTGTGCCAACTTACCGAATTTTATCCGCCACTCGTTGTGAGCGTCACTCCTCTGCCCTCAGTTGTTGTTGGAGGCAGTCTGCCTCCAACTGTCCAGTAGCCTCCTTCACGAGCTTCCTCGTGAATGATGCTATTTACACCGCTGGTACCAGTCTTTCACAAGTCTACTCAACTCAACATCCTCCCGTACAGCATCAGTCCATATTTTCGACAGCCCATGTCGTGGCCGTTTAGCCCCCTTTATGCGGCCAAAAAGAAACCGCTTGGGTATGCGGGCTACAAGACCCAGCCAACGCAGCCTTGCCTGCCGGAGGAGCTTACTGGTGGGAATGTGTCCAGATCCTTCAAGGATTTGTGAGCTCCTCACACAATCCAGCTAGGTTAAACACAGGATGGCTCGTTGGAACCACCACCGACACCATCACCAACACCACTAACACCATCAACATCACCACCAACAACACCAGTACCACCACCAACAAGAATATCACCATCATCAACACCGTCACCAGCACCACCAACAACACCAACAGCACCACCACCAACAACACCAATAGCACCACCATCAACACCACCATCAACACCACCACCATCAACACCACCAACAACACCACCACGAACAACACATATAAATATCCTCCTTATAGCTGAAATAAACTGTTGGGGCAAGTGCTGTTAGCCAGCATCACCTATGAAGGCCGGAAAAGCACACGAGGGCGTGGGTGGCCAACACCGCGCCTTTGTCTCCGAGTGGCGATATTTACACACCACACTAGGTACTCATTTGAGGCTGAGTCGACCTAGGGGAGGCCCAGGACCGGTTCATATAATCGTCACTGGTGTTGACAGCGCGTTAACCACTCCACACACACACAGACTCACACACGGATACAAACACACACGGACTCACACAAACACAGACTCACACCACACACACAGACTCACACCACCGTACCACCCACCCACAGCGAAGATCCACTCCTCACCTTCGCCAGAGTTTCTCCCCGCCTCTCTCACGGACAAACTGCCAGGGGGAAGCGCGTGGCTCGAGACGAGGGGGCGGTACCAGGTGACCACGCCCACCGAGACGTGGAGCCCTGAGCCCCTCGCCCCGCCCCCCCCCATGCCCACCCCCGCCCCCTCTCCCCCGCCCCTCCCCCCGCCGAGGCTGGGGCGAGTGGAGGCAGCGCTGTGCATTGTGGGTGGCGAGCGGCTGATTCGGATTCCCGCTCGCGGCCACCGTCGCTGCTGAAGCGGCGGCTCGCTGGCTGGTCCTCCTCTACATCGACTCAGCCCGAACAAGGTGAGAACCTTGCACGGTGTGGACACATCAGCAGTGGCGGTGGTGGAGAGGGGAGGCAGAGGAGGCGCCTGGCTCACAGCCGTTACGTTCTGGGCGCCTGCTGAGTTCACGGCGCTGCTCCAAGCAGAGCGCGGCCTGCTGCTGATGATGATGATGAGGAGAGGCACTGCCAGATTGTGGCTGATGGGTTGAGTTACATTTAGTTCTTTTGTATCTGGAGGGACGGATTTGTTGTCGTGGCAGAAATGGCCTCCACTAGAGGCCGCGATGTGGAGTATTTGGTCTACTCTTCCACGCTGGTCCAAACCCGTTGGAGCGAGGTGGGTGTACCCACAACTTTACCCTCCACACGCGGGGGGCGTCAGCTCACTGCACTTGCAATGCAGAGGTGCAGGTTCGAGTCCATTTCACACTCAGTCATTCACCCACCCACTCACCCACCCACAGAGGGATAAAGACCCTTTATGCAGTGGTTGTGTAGTATCTGCATCAATGTTTTTGTTGTTTAGTTATGGTGGTTGTTGTTGTGGTTGCGGTTATAATCTTGGCTTTAGTTTTGGTTGTATAGGTGGTTGTAGTGTTGGTTGTAATTGTGGTTGCTCTGGTTGTGGTGCCTTTGGTGTTTTTGGTTGTGGTTATAATTGTGGTTGAGTAGGTTGTGGTTATATGTGCGGTTGTGGTGTTTGTGGTTATAACTTGATTTGAAGCTTTGGTGACTGCAGGAATTACTCTCTGGTTCTTTCTGTAAAGTCACGTAGAAAGAAAATAAATTAAATAATAGAGTACGACGTTGCGATTGCAACACAAGCAACCGTCATCAGGTAGAATAAAATTTGAGAGAGAGACAAAACACAGACACGGAGACACACAGACAGACACACAAGCAGAGAGATGGTGGTGATGGTGGTGGTGGTGGTGGTGGGGTGGTGGTGGGGGTGGTGGTGGCGGTGGTGGGGGCGGTGGTGGCGGTGGTGGTGGTGGTGGTGGTGATGGTAATGATGGTAATGATGGTGGTGGTGATGGTGGTGATGGTGGTGATGGTGCTGCTGCTAATCATGATGATGCTGTTGGCTCCAGGTCCCACCACCGATGGGCGCTGCCGGTGCGTCGTCTCTGGTTGACGCTGCTCAACAAGGAGCAGCTTCACTCCACGTTCCTGCGCTACTCACTCACTCACCCACTCCCTCACCCACTCACTCACGGACCCACTCACTCAGCCACTCACTCACCCACTCACTCACTCACCCACTCACTCACTCACCAGCTTCACTCCACGTTCCTGCGCTACTCACTCACTCACCCACTCACTCACTCACCCACTCACTCACCTACTCACTCACTCACCAGCTTCACTCCACGTTCCTGCGCTACTCACTCACTCACTCACCCACTCACTCACTCACCCACTCACTCACTCACTCACCCACTCACTCACCCACTCACTCACTCACCAGCTTCACTCCACGTTCCTGCGCTACTCACTCACTCACCCACTCACTCACTCACCCACTTACTCACTCACCAGCTGCACTCCACGTTCCTGCGTTACTCACTCACTCACTCGCTCACCCACTCACTCACCAGCTTCACTCCACGTTCCTGCGCTACTCATTCACTCGCAGGCGGCCACAGCACGAGGTGAGCTCACTCACTCACCCACTCACCCGCATACTCATCCACTCGCTCGCTCGCTCACCCACTCACTCGCTCAGCCACTCGCTCGCTCACTCACTTGCTCACTCACCCACTCACTCACCCACTCACTCACCCACTCACTCAGCCAATCACTCGCTCGCTCGCTCACCCACTCACTCGCTCAGCCACTTGCTCGCTCACTCACTTGCTCACTCACCCACTCACTCACCCACTCACTCACTCACCCACTCACTCACTCAGCCAATCACTCGCTCGCTCACCCACTCACTCACTCAGCCACTCACTCACTCGCTCACTCACTCGCTCACTCACTCGCTCACTCACTCACCCAGCTACTCACTCACTCTCTCGCTAGCTCGCTCACTCACTCATTCACTCACTCACTCACTCACCCACTCAGCCACTCATTAACTCACCCACTCAGCCACTCACTCACCCACTCAGCCACTCACTCACTCACCCACCCACTCACCCACTCATCCACCCACTCAGCCACTCACTCACCCACTCAGCCACTCACTCACTCAGCCACTCACTCACTCACCCACAAACTCACCCACTCACTCACCCACTCACTCACCCACTCACTCACCCACTCACTCACCCACTCACTCACCCACTCACTCACTCACCCACCCACTCACTCACCAGCTTCACTCCACGTTCCTGCGCTATGCACTCACTCGCTCACCCACTCACTCACTCACCCACTCACCCACTCACTCACTCACTCACTCACCCACTCACTCACCCACTCACCCACTCACTCACCCACTCACTCACTCACTCACCAGCTTCACTCCACGTTCCTGCGCTACTCACTCACTCACTCACCCACTCACTCACTCACCCACTGACTCACTCACCAGCTGCACTCCACGTTCCTGCGCTACTCACTCACTCACTCGCTCACCCACTCACTCACCAGCTTCACTCCACGTTCCTGCGCTACTCATTCACTCGCAGGCGGCCACAGCACGAGGTGAGCTCACTCACTCACCCACTCACCCGCATACTCATCCACTCGCTCGCTCGCTCACCCACTCACTCACTCAGCCACTCGCTCGCTCACTCACTTGCTCACTCACCCACTCACTCACTCACTCACCCACTCACTCACCCACTCACTCAGCCAATCGCTCGCTCGCTCACCCACTCACTCGCTCAGCCACTTTCTCGCTCACTCACTTGCTCACTCACCCACTCACTCACCCACTCACTCACTCACCCACTCACTCACTCAGCCAATCACTCGCTCGCTCACCCACTCACTCACTCAGCCACTCACTCACTCAGCCACTCACTCACTCGCTCACCCACTCGCTCAGCCACTCACTCACTCAGCCACTCGCTCGCTCAGCCACTCGCTCGCTCGCTCAGCCACTTGCTCACTCACCCACTCACTCACTCGCTCAGCCAATCACTCGCTCACTCACTCACTCGCTCACTCACTCACTCACTCGCTCACTCACTCACTCACTCACCCAGCCACTCACTCACTCTCTCGCTAGCTCGCTCACTCACTCACTCATTCACTCACTCACTCACTCAGCCACTCATTCACTCACCCACTCAGCCACTCATTAACTCACCCACTCAGCCACTCACTCACCCACTCAGCCACTCACTCACCCACCCACTCACCCACTCATCCACCCACTCAGCCACTCACTCACCCACCCACTCACCCACTCACTCACTCACCCACTCAGCCACTCACTCACTCAGCCACTCACTCACTCACTCACCCACTCACCCACTCACTCACCCACTCACTCACCCACTCACTCACCCACTCACTCAGCCACTCACTCACCCACTCAGCCACTCACTCACTCAGCCACTCACTCACTCACCCACTCACTCACCCACTCACTCACCCACTCACTCACCCACTCAATCACTCACCCACTCACTCACCCACTCACTCACCAGCTTCACTCCACGTTCCTGCGCTACTCACTCACTCACCCACTCACTCACCCACTGACTCACTCACCAGCTGCACTCCACGTTCCTGCGCTACTCACTCACTCACTCGCTCACCCACTCACTCACCAGCTTCACTCCACGTTCCTGCGCTACTCATTCACTCGCAGGCGGCCACAGCACGAGGTGAGCTCACTCACTCACCCACTCACCCGCATACTCATCCACTCGCTCGCTCGCTCACCCACTCACTCGCTCAGCCACTCGCTCGCTCACTCACTTGCTCACTCACCCACTCACTCACTCACCCACTCACTCACCCACTCACTCAGCCAATCACTCGCTCGCTCGCTCACCCACTCACTCGCTCAGCCACTTGCTCGCTCACTCACTTGCTCACTCACCCACTCACTCACCCACTCACTCACTCACTCACCCACTCACTCACTCAGCCAATCACTCGCTTGCTCACCCACTCACTCACTCAGCCACTCACTCACTCAGCCACTCACTCACTCGCTCACCCACTCGCTCAGCCACTCACTCACTCAGCCACTCGCTCGCTCAGCCACTCGCTCGCTCGCTCAGCCACTTGCTCACTCACCCACTCACTCACTCGCTCAGCCAATCACTCGCTCACTCGCTCACTCACTCACTCGCTCACTCACTCACTCACTCGCTCACTCACTCACTCACTCACCCAGCCACTCACTCACTCTCTCGCTAGCTCGCTCACTCACTCACTCACTCATTCACTCACTCACTCACTCAGCCACTCATTCACTCACCCACTCAGCCACTCATTAACTCACCCACTCAGCCACTCACTCACCCACTCAGCCACTCACTCACTCACCCACCCACTCACCCACTCATCCACCCACTCAGCCACTCACTCACCCACCCACTCACCCACTCACTCACTCACCCACTCAGCCACTCACTCACTCAGCCACTCACTCACTCACCCACTCACCCACTCACTCACCCACTCACTCACCCACTCACTCACCCACTCACTCAGCCACTCACTCACCCACTCAGCCACTCACTCACTCAGCCACTCACTCACTCACCCACTCACTCACCCACTCATTCACCCACTCACTCACCCACTCAATCACTCACCCACTCACTCACCCACTCACTCACCAGCTTCACTCCACGTTCCTGCGCTACTCACTCACTCACTCACCCACTCACTCACCCACTGACTCACTCACCAGCTGCACTCCACGTTCCTGCGCTACTCACTCACTCACTCGCTCACCCACTCACTCACCAGCTTCACTCCACGTTCCTGCGCTACTCATTCACTCGCAGGCGGCCACAGCACGAGGTGAGCTCACTCACTCACCCACTCACCCGCATACTCATCCACTCGCTCGCTCGCTCACCCACTCACTCGCTCAGCCACTCGCTCGCTCACTCACTTGCTCACTCACCCACTCACTCACTCACCCACTCACTCACCCACTCACTCAGCCAATCACTCGCTCGCTCGCTCACCCACTCACTCGCTCAGCCACTTGCTCGCTCACTCACTTGCTCACTCACCCACTCACTCACCCACTCACTCACTCACTCACCCACTCACTCACTCAGCCAATCACTCGCTCGCTCACCCACTCACTCACTCAGCCACTCACTCACTCAGCCACTCACTCACTCGCTCACCCACTCGCTCAGCCACTCACTCACTCAGCCACTCGCTCACTCGCTCGCTCAGCCACTCGCTCGCTCGCTCGCTCAGCCACTTGCTCACTCACCCACTCACTCACTCGCTCAGCCAATCACTCGCTCACTCACTCGCTCACTCACTCACTCGCTCACTCACTCACTCACTCACTCACTCGCTCACTCACTCACTCACTCACCCAGCCACTCACTCACTCTCTCGCTAGCTCGCTCACTCACTCACTCACTCATTCACTCACTCACTCACTCACTAAGCCACTCATTCACTCACCCACTCAGCCACTCATTAACTCACCCACTCAGCCACTCACTCACCCACTCAGCCACTCACTCACTCACCCACCCACTCACCCACTCATCCACCCACTCAGCCACTCACTCACCCACCCACTCACCCACTCACTCACTCACCCACTCAGCCACTCACTCACTCAGCCACTCACTCACTCACCCACTCACCCACTCACTCACCCACTCACTCACCCACTCACTCACCCACTCACTCAGCCACTCACTCACCCACTCAGCCACTCACTCACTCAGCCACTCACTCACTCACCCACTCACTCACCCACTCACTCACCCACTCACTCACCCACTCAATCACTCACCCACTCACTCACCCACTCACTCACCCACTCACTCACTCACCCACCCACTCACTCACCAGCTTCACTCCACGTTCCTGCGCTACGCACTCACTCACTCACCCACTCACTCACTCACCCACTCACCCACTCACTCACTCACCCACTCACTCACCCACTCACCCACTCACTCACCCACTCACCCACTCACTCACTCACCAGCTTCACTCCACGTTCCTGCGCTACTCACTCACTCACTCACCCACTCACTCACTCACCCACTGACTCACTCACCAGCTGCACTCCACGTTCCTGCGCTACTCACTCACTCACTCGCTCACCCACTCACTCACCAGCTTCACTCCACGTTCCTGCGCTACTCATTCACTCGCAGGCGGCCACATCACGAGGTGAGCTCACTCACTCACCCACTCACCCGCATACTCATCCACTCGCTCGCTCGCTCACCCACTCACTCGCTCAGCCACTCGCTCGCTCACTCACTTGCTCACTCACCCACTCACTCACTCACCCACTCACTCACCCACTCACTCAGCCAATCACTCGCTCGCTCGCTCACCCACTCACTCGCTCAGCCACTTGCTCGCTCACTCACTTGCTCACTCACCCACTCACTCACCCACTCACTCACTCACTCACTCACCCACTCACTCACTCAGCCAATCACTCGCTTGCTCACCCACTCACTCACTCAGCCACTTCACTCACTCAGCCACTCACTCACTCGCTCACCCACTCGCTCAGCCACTCACTCACTCAGCCACTCGCTCACTCGCTCGCTCAGCCACTCGCTCACTCGCTCGCTCGCTCAGCCACTTGCTCACTCACCCACTCACTCACTCGCTCAGCCAATCACTCGCTCACTCACTCGCTCACTCACTCACTCGCTCACTCACTCACTCACTCGCTCACTCACTCACTCACTCACCCAGCCACTCACTCACTCTCTCGCTAGCTCGCTCACTCACTCACTCACTCATTCACTCACTCACTAAGCCACTCATTCACTCACCCACTCAGCCACTCATTAACTCACCCACTCAGCCACTCACTCACCCACTCAGCCACTCACTCACTCACCCACCCACTCACCCACTCATCCACCCACTCAGCCACTCACTCACCCACCCACTCACCCACTCACTCACTCACCCACTCAGCCACTCACTCACTCAGCCACTCACTCACCCACTCACCCACTCACTCACTCACTCACCCACTCACTCACCCACTCACTCACCCACTCACTCAGCCACTCACTCACCCACTCAGCCACTCACTCACTCAGCCACTCACTCACTCACCCACTCACTCACCCACTCACTCACCCACTCAATCACCCACTCAATCACTCACCCACTCACCACTCACTCACCCACTCACTCACCCACTCACTCACTCACCCACCCACTCACTCACCAGCTTCACTCCACGTTCCTGCGCTACGCACTCACTCACTCACCCACTCACTCACTCACCCACTCACCCACTCACTCACTCACCCACTCACTCACCCACTCACCCACTCACTCACCCACTCACCCACTCACTCACTCACCAGCTTCACTCCACGTTCCTGCGCTACTCACTCACTCACTCACCCACTCACTCACTCACCCACTGACTCACTCACCAGCTGCACTCCACGTTCCTGCGCTACTCACTCACTCACCCACTCACTCACTCGCTCACCCACTCACTCACCAGCTTCACTCCACGTTCCTGCGCTACTCACTCACTCACCCACTCACTCACCCACTCACCCACTCAATCACTCACCCACTCACTCACTCAGCCACTCACTCACCCACTCACTCACTCACCCACTCACTCACCCACTCACTCACCAGCTTCACTCCACGTTCCTGCGCTACTCACTCACTCACTCACCCACTCACTCACTCACCCACTCACCCACTCACCCACTCACCCACTCACTCACCCACTCACTCACCCACTCACTCACTCACCAGCTTCACTCCACGTTCCTGCGCTACTCACTCACTCACTCACCCACTCACTCACTCACCCACTTACTCACTCACCAGCTGCACTCCACGTTCCTGCGCTACTCACTCACTCACCCACTCACTCACTCGCTCACCCACTCACCAGCTTCACTCCACGTTCCTGCGCTACTCATTCACTCGCAGGTGGCCACAGCACGAGGTGAGCTCACTCACTCACCCACTCACCCGCATACTCATCCACTCCCTCGCTCGCTCACCCACTCACTCGCTCAGCCACTCGCTCGCTCACTCACTTGCTCACTCACCCACTCACTCACTCACCCACTCACTCACCCACTCACTCAGCCAATCACTCGCTCGCTCGCTCACCCACTCACTCGCTCAGCCACTCGCTCGCTCACTCACTTGCTCACTCACCCACTCACTCACCCACTCACTCACTCACCAGCTTCACTCCACGTTCCTGCGCTACTCACTCACTCACTCACCCACTCACTCACTCACTCACCCACTTACTCACCAGCTTCACTCCAAGTTCCTGCGCTACTCACTCACTCACCCACTCACTCACTCGCTCACCCACTCGCTCACCCACTCACTCACCAGCTTCACTCCACGTTCCTGCGCTACTCATTCACTCGCAGGCGGCCACAGCACGAGTTGAGCTCACTCACTCACCCACTCACCCGCATACTCATCCACTCGCTCGCTCACCCACTCACTCGCTCAGCCACTCGCTAGCTCACTCACCTGCTCACTCACCCACTCACTCACCCACTCACTCACCCACTCACTCAGCCAATCACTCGCTCGCTCGCTCACTCACTCGCTCAGCCACTCGCTCGCTCACTCACTTGCTCACTCACCCACTCACTCACCCACTCACTCACTCACCCACTCACTCACCCAGCCAATCACTCGCTCGCTCACCCACTCACTCGCTCAGCCGCTCGCTCGCTCACTCGCTCACTCACCCACTCACTCACTCAGCCACTCACTCACTCGCTCACCCACTCGCTCAGCCACTCACTCACTCAGCCACTCGCTCACTCGCTCGCTCAGCCACTCGCTCACTCGCTCGCTCGCTCAGCCACTTACTCACTCGCTCAGCCAATCACTCACTCACTCACTCGCTCACTCACTCACTCGCTCACTCACTCACTCGCTCACTCACTCACTCACCCATCCACTCACTCACTCTCTCGCTAGCTCGCTCACTCACTCACTCATTCACTCACTCAGCCACTCATTCACTCACCCACTCAGCCACTCATTAACTCACCCACTCAGCCACTCACTCACCCACTCAGCCACTCACTCACTCACCCACTCACCCACCCACTCAGCCACTCACTCAGCCACCCACTCACCCACTCACTCACTCACTCACTCACCCACTCAGCCACTCAATCACTCAGCCACTCACTCACTCACCCACTCACCCACTCACCCACTCACTCAGCCACTCACTCACCCACTCAGCCACTCACTCACTCAGCCACTCACTCACTCACCCACTCACTCACTCACCCACTCACCCACTCAATCACTCACCCACTCACTCACTCAGCCACTCACTCACCCACTCACTCACTCACCCACTCACTCACCAGCTTCACTCCACGTTCCTGCGCTACGCACTCACTCACTCACCCACTCACTCACCCACTCCCTCACTCACCCACTCCCTCACCCACTCACTCACGGACCCACTCACTCACTCAGCCACTCACTCACCAACTCACTCACTCACCCACTCACTCACTCACTCACCAGCTTCACTCTACGTTCCTGCGCTACTCACTCACTCACCCACTCACTCACTCACCCACTCACTCACTCACTCACCTACTCACTCACTCACCAGCTTCACTCCACGTTCCTGCGCTACTCACTCACTCACCCACTCACTCACTCACCCACTTACTCACTCACCAGCTGCACTCCACGTTCCTGCGTTACTCACTCACTCACTCGCTCACCCACTCACTCACCAGCTTCACTCCACGTTCCTGCGCTACTCATTCACTCGCAGGCGGCCACAGCACGAGGTGAGCTCACTCACTCACCCACTCACCCGCATACTCATCCACTCGCTCGCTCGCTCACCCACTCACTCGCTCAGCCACTCGCTCGCTCACTCACTTGCTCACTCACCCACTCACTCACCCACTCACTCACCCACTCACTCAGCCAATCACTCGCTCGCTCGCTCACCCACTCACTCGCTCAGCCACTTGCTCGCTCACTCACTTGCTCACTCACCCACTCACTCACCCACTCACTCACTCACTCAGCCAATCACTCGCTCGCTCACCCACTCACTCACTCAGCCACTCACTCACTCGCTCACTCACTCGCTCACTCACTCGCTCACTCACTCACTCACCCAGCCACTCACTCACTCTCTCGCTAGCTCGCTCACTCACTCATTCACTCACTCACTCACCCACTCAGCCACTCATTAACTCACCCACTCAGCCACTCACTCACCCACTCAGCCACTCACTCACTCACCCACCCACTCACCCACTCATCCACCCACTCAGCCACTCACTCACCCACCCACTCACCCACTCACTCACTCACCCACTCAGCCACTCACTCACTCAGCCACTCACTCACTCACTCACCCACTCACCCACTCACTCACCCACTCACTCACCCACTCACTCAGCCACTCACTCACCCACTCAGCCACTCACTCACTCAGCCACTCACTCACTCACCCACAAACTCACCCACTCACTCACCCACTCACTCACCCACTCACTCACCCACTCACTCACTCACCCACCCACTCACTCACCAGCTTCACTCCACGTTCCTGCGCTATGCACTCACTCACTCACCCACTCACTCACTCACCCACTCACTCACTCACTCACCCACTCACTCACCCACTCACCCACTCACTCACCCACTCACCCACTCACTCACCAGCTTCACTCCACGTTCCTGCGCTACTCACTCACTCACTCACCCACTCACTCACTCACCCACTGACTCACTCACCAGCTGCACTCCACGTTCCTGCGCTACTCACTCACTCACTCGCTCACCCACTCACTCACCAGCTTCACTCCACGTTCCTGCGCTACTCATTCACTCGCTGTGTCTCTCTCTACGTGAGTGTAACTGTTAGTCTACAGCTGCCTCCTGTCTCGCTGTGTCTCTCTCTACGTAGTGTCACTGTTAGTCTACAGTTGCCTGTCTCGCTGTGTCTCTCTCTACGTGAGTGTCACTGTTAGTCTACAGCTGTCTCCTGTCTCGCTGTGTCTCTCTCTACGTGAGTGTCACTGTTAGTCTACAGCTGTCTCCTGTCTCGCTGTGTCTCTCTCTACGTGAGTGTCACTGTTAGTCTACAGCTGTCTCCTGTCTCGCTGTGTCTCTCTCTACGTGAATGTCACTTAGTCTACAGCTGTCTCCTGTCTCGCTGTGTCTCTCTCTACGTGAGTGTCACTGTTAGTCTACAGCTGCCTGTCCCGCTGTGTCTCTCTCTACGTGAGTGTCACTGTTAGTCTACAGCTGCCTGTCTCGCTGTGTCTCTCTCTTCGTGAGTGTCACTGTTAATCTACACCTGTCTCCTGTCTCGCTGTGTCTCTCTCTACGTGAATGTCACTGTTAGTCTACAGCTGCCTCCCGTGTGATGTAAGGAAAAAAGTTTAGCTGGAAGCATATTATATTTTTTTGCGACATAGAATTGTAATGTATTACTTACTGTTAGTAGCTCAGCTTATTGGAGAGTATATTTAGTATACTGATTATACTATGAAGTTTATACTTTAGATTTTGGCGTGTCTATGCACAAATAAGGTTTAGGAAAGAAGCAGGAGTGACGTCACGCGGAGACACGTGGTTACAATGCGTCACGAGCGGGGGACACCTCACTGGCGTTGGGCGCCGATGACGTCAGACCGAGATAACGAGAGCCGGGTCGTGAGAGGGCGAATGTCTTGAGAGTTTAACGCTTTCGCGACCAATGTCGTCCATGATACAGGCCTTTTGGGATAGATCGCGTAAACATCTAAATGTGTCGTTAACCCCGCCACCACCACCCGACACAGCTGTGGGGGCTGATGCCCCCTCCCCGCGAGCGGGCGGGGCACGAAGTCCGCCCCCTCCACCCGGCCCCCTCCTCGGCCGCGTCTCGCTGGGCCCCCCGGGCCCCCGCCGATCGGGGGGGGGACCGCCCCCCCCGCACCAGCGC
Source organism: Lethenteron reissneri (assembly GCF_015708825.2). Classification (NCBI taxonomy): domain Eukaryota; kingdom Metazoa; phylum Chordata; class Hyperoartia; order Petromyzontiformes; family Petromyzontidae; genus Lethenteron; species Lethenteron reissneri. The sequence goes on from NW_026891706.1 coordinate 74,177, forward strand.
CTGTCAGACACCGCCTAGGGGGTTATTGCGCGTGCGCCCCCCACAACACGTGCGCCCCCCACAACACGCGCCCCCCACAACACGTGTGCCCCCCACAACACGTGCACCCCCCACAACATGCGTGCCCCCCACAACACGCGCGCCCCCCACAACACGCGCGCCCCCCACTACACGCGTGCCCCCCACAACACGTGCGCCCCCCACAACACACGTGCCCCCCACAACACGCGTGCCCCCCACAACAAGCGCGCCTGCACTCGCGAACCGCGCCGATCACGTAACACTTTAAATCTCCGCTCACAGCTGTCGGGATCTAATTAATGACTCTGCGCACTCACGCAACGTCCCCCACCCCCGGCCGGGCGTGGTGCTGACCACCCACCCCCTCGTGTGCCGTGCTGGCCTTCAGAGGTGCTCGCTAACAACACTTGCCCCAACAGTCTGTTAAGGCTATACGGGGGGGGGGGGTCTTTGTCTTTGTGGATGAGTGAGTGTGATTGTGGAATTCTTCGGGTCTCAGCTCAATGGAGTTCACTCGGGGAATGAACTTTTTCGGATTCTGAAATAAATGTGTGCGTGTGTTTAGTGGGGTGCATGTGAGTGTTTAGTGGGGGTGCATGTGAGTGTTTAGTGGGGGTGCATGTGTAGGAGTGTTAAAGAGAGGGCCCGTTATGTATGGCAGTCTATGGGAAACAAACACAGTGGGCGGGGCTACGTGTGTGCACAGGGAGATGCCCTCTGCGACGTCCGAGCCAGACACCCTGGGGGGGGCTGGTTTGGCGTTATGATCCCCCGGGGCCCCACCCCTCAAGGAGGGGTTGGGTATAAAAGGGGACGTTATAGGGGCTCGAGTCAGTTATGTTAAAAGCTAACCAAGAAGACTGAAGACGTCTTAGATAGAGCCCTGGACTCCCCTCGTTCGATGTCCTTGTCAGGGCCGAACAGGACTGAGCCAGCGGCGTGGTCCCGAGAGCCAGAGCCGGTGCTCTTCTAAGAGCTGGTCTGGGACTCCGGGTACCGGGCCCGACTTACCAGTGTCGGGCCAAGTAGCCTCCCCTAGCCCAATAGTGGAGGACTGTGAGGCAGGCTAGGACTAGCTAGGAAGTGTATCCTTAGCTAGTCGGGTGAGGGGGCCGCTACCCCCTCCAGTGCTGTATGTCACAAACCGAGTTGTGTTAAATAAATATACGTGTGCCTCCACCTCGGCGTCAAGTGTCTTCACCGGTACTTCACATGTGAGTGTTTAGTGGAGGTGTGCGTGAGTGTTTAGTGGAGGTGTGCGTGTGTTTAGTGGGGGTGCATGTGCATGTTTAGTGGGGGTGCATGTGAGTGTTTAGTGAGGGTGCATGTGAGTGTTTAGTGGGGGTGTGTGTGTTTAGTGGGGGTGCATGTGTGTGTTTAGTGGGGTTGCATGCGAGTGTTTAGTGGGGGTGGCGTGTGTGTGTTTAGTGGGGGTTCATGTGAGTGTTTAGTGGAGGTGCATGTGAGTGTTTAGTGGAGGTGCATGTGAGTGTTTAGTGGAGGTTCCATGTGAGTGTTTAGTGGGGGTGCATGTGAGTGTTTATTGGGGGTGCATGTGAGTGTTTATTGGGGGTGTGCATGTGTTTAGTGGGGGTGCATGTGAGTGTTTAGTGGGGGTACGTGCGTGTGTTTAGTGGGGGTGCATGTGAGTGTTTAGTGGGGGTGCATGTGAGTGTTTAGTGGGGGTGCATGTGAGTGTTTAGTGGGGGTGAGTGTTTAATGGGGGTGCATGTGAGTGTTTAGTGGGGGTGCATGTGCGTGTTTAGTGGGGGTACGTGCGTGTGTTTAGTGGGGGTGCATGTGTGTTTAGTGGGGGTGCATGTGAGTGTTTAGTGGGGGTGCATGTGTGTTTAGTGGGGGTGCATGTGAGTGTTTAGTGGGGGTGCATGTGAGTGTTTAGTGGGGGTACGTGCGTGTGTTTAGTGGGGGTGCATGTGTGTTTAGTGGGGGTGCATGTGAGTGTTTAGTGGGGGTGCATGTGAGTGTTTAGTGGGGGTGCATGTGAGTGTTTAGTGGGGGTGAGTGTTTAATGGGGGTGCATGTGAGTGTTTAGTGGGGGTGCATGTGCGTGTTTAGTGGGGGCGCATGTGAGTGTTTAGTGGGGGTGCATGTGCGTGTTTAGTGGGGGTGCATGTGCGTGTTTAGTGGGGGTGCATGTGCGTGTTTAGTGGGGTGCATGTGAGTGTTTAGTGGGGGTGCATGTGCGTGTTTAGTGGGGGTGCATGTGCGTGTTTAGTGGGGGTGCATGTGCGTGTTTAGTGGGGGTGCATGTGCGTGTTTAGTGGGGGTGCATGTGCGTGTTTAGTGGGGGTGCATGTGAGTGTTTAGTGGGGGTGCATGTGCGTGTTTAGTGGGGGTGCGTGTGCGTGTTTAGTGGGGGTGCGTGTGCGTGTTTAGTGGAGGTGCGTGTGCGTGTTTAGTGGGGGTGCATGTGAGTGTTTAGTGGGGGTGCATGTGAGTGTTTAGTGGGGGTGCATGTGCGTGTTTAGTGGGGGTGCATGTGAGTGTTTAGTGGGGGTGCATGTGCGTGTTTAGTGGAGGTTAATGTGCGTGTTTAGTGGGGGTGCGTGTGCGTGTTTAGTGGAGGTGCGTGTGCGTGTTTAGTGGGGGTGCATGTGCGTGTTTAGTGGGGGTGCGTGTTTAGTGGATGTGCGTGTTTAGTGGGGGTGCGTGTGAGTGTTTAGTGGGGGTGCACGTGCGTGTTTAGTGGGGGTGCGTGTGAGTGTTTAGTGGGGGTGCATGTGCGTGTTTAGTGGGGGTGCATGTGCGTGTTTAGTGGGGGTGCATGTGAGTGTTTAGTGGGGGTGCATGTGAGTGTTTAGTGGGGGTGCATGTGCGTGTTTAGTGGTGGTGCATGTGAGTGTGGAGGTGTGCGAGGAGAGAGCAGCGCCGGCCGAGTTTCTCCGCTACGGTTGCACCACAGGAACATTCTGTGGAAACTATTGCCAGTGATGATTGTTGACAACAATTGCTATGAAATCTTCGCAGTCGATCACAGCCTATGAGGTGTGGTCTTGGTCGTGAAGTCTGTTGTGCTGACGCTACCGACGGCAGTATCGTGCTCTTATTCTGTCCTCGGCTTCTTGTGGTGCTCACAAGGGGCCGGCATTCCACCCCACTCCCTTCCCAGCAACTCAACTACTCTCATTGCGAGACCACTATTCGATTCCGGATCATATAATTTGTATGGTCTTGTTATCATTCGTATTGTTTCTCAATTATTCTCCGTTTAACGATGAAATGTAATAACTTATTACGTTTTGTGTGCTCTGTTAGCTGCGGTCTCGCGTGGTAGGGGTGGCTCGCAAACCAATCTGCCGCACCGGTGTCACATTGACCAATCACCACCATGGGCCTAAATGTCAAATATATTGAACGATTGGAAATAATAACTTCTCACGCATGCAACTCGGCGCTTTTATCAGGTGCGTATCGCGTGGCGTGATTACCAATCGTGCAGTTAGGGTCGAAGCTAGTTTTGTTTTGTTTATTAAAGTTGGGGCCTGGTCCGGTCGGCCCAAGTGCGTGTCGAGTCCGGGCTCTGCTCGGTTCGGGGTACTGCTGGTGCCACCACGCTTGTGAAGCCGGCACTGGTGTCTCTCCGCAGCTTGAGCGAGCGCTACGAGGAGGGGATGACAGTGCGAGCCGAGGCTCTAGTCAACTCCGGCAGGCGGCTGGTACAGAGGTACGAGCAGGAGAAGAGCCGTCTCGCCGACGGGCTGCTCCACCCACGCTTGCACGGATGGCCGGATGACGTCGCGGCCACCGAACGGCCAAACCACCAACCCGACGGACGACCCCCACCCGACCGCCAGCCCACGGGTACCCCCACCGAGTAAATGACCCAACACGCATCATCCTGACACACTGACCAAATAACTTACAGACCGATAATTCGCCACCCCATCCTATGACCCAATAAAATACTTTCGCAACAATATATATGAACCCGACACCCGACTTGCCCACCCTCTGACTCTATAAGACACCGTGGCCAATACAATACACCGAATTTGGTGAAACTCTGACCCATCAATCGACCTCATTTGACTTCGAGCCTATCCACCGGATCACCAGCTGACCTACTGATCCAATAAACACTCTAACCTGGTAACTTACTGCCAAAATACTGATCCACCAAATGACCCTATAACCTTGCCAGCTAGGCTCAAACTCACGACCAGCTGATCTAATAATCCAAAAACCCACTGTCCCACCAGGCTATCCCCGCTATGAAGGAGGGACCGGTATTATAAATTAATGTTGTGTTTTTGTTCCGCGTTTAGGCACCACTGCCATTACTTGGCCATAAACGTGTTTAAGCCCAGGAGTGTCTGTGCACTCATCTTTCCCAAATGGAAGCTGCTCGTGGTGGAGGCAACATGTCACGTCTGGCAACGCAAAACTAGTTTAGCACCAATGGATTTGACTTAAACCACTCGTGCACAAGACCAGTTGAAAAATTATCCTGACATTTTTATAAATTAATACTCACCGTGAGGAGGGTAGTTCCTTAAACAGCATGCTCGAAGTGGTCGAGTGACACGGACGTATGTTCTCCTGTACGTGCATTACACGTAGTTATGTTCTCCTGTAAACGAGGGCTACTCCTTGGAAAATGCGCACAACGCACGCTGCGCTCCCACGGTTTCATCTTTACATGTCACAGCGATCTGCAGGTTCTGCGCTTGTTTAGCTTGAGGCTGTAGTCATCGCCGCGATGCCGCGAGGGAGTCTGCTGAGTGAGCTCCTGCGCCCCGTTATCAATCAAAGTCCCCCATGCAACTTGGCCACCTGGATATCACTCATGCATCATGGCCACTATGAAATCTTCAATGAATCATGGCCACTGTGACATCCACCATGCAACATGGCCATCGTGATGTTCCACCATTCACCATGGCCCTCTGTGACATCCCTCATTCCTGTTCTTACCTTGCGGTGATTTGATGCAGATGGAGGCGGTGCCCTCTGAGGACAGCGCCCTCCACGTGGTACAAAATTCGCCCTCATTCCTCGCCTCTCCAGATTGGCTCATCTACACACACTCAAAGACAAAGGTCCACCACATAGGCTTTAGCAAGATGTGGGGGATAGTGCAAGCGGCGAGCACTGAGCCAGGATCTCTGAGATCCTGGGCTCCACATTCAGGAGGGTCCTGCTGAGATGTCAGTTCTCAGCGTTCGGATATTTGGCCAATGTCAGATGTCACACTTGGATTAACAATGAGACACGTGTGTATTTAAAGGACACACACAGGTTAATGGCATCCTTCAAACTGTTAAGAGAAGTAGGGCTGGGCCAGGACATGCCACGGCCACGAGGAACAACGATGGCTGATGGTCAAGAACAATAACGGAGGTGCAGCCAAGTATCGGAACACGTCTGAGAGGACGGCTGCTAGAAAGATGGAGCGACAAAATCGGTGCTTGGTGGATTATTCCATCGCATGATCGTGAGGGGTAGCAGGGTCTCAAGGAAGGAGGCCTTCATCCAGTAGTGGATAGATAAAAGTACAGTAGATTATTAAAACGTAGAAAGGCAGGTACACAGAGAGGATCTTGAGGAGATACTCTGATAGATGCACACACACTCAGGCAGCCAAGCAGATGCACACTTAGGTGTATGGATAGGTGACAGGTAGCCACACGCGGAGTGGAGAGCACACGTCCATTAATACTTCACCACACAAGTCGTAGAGCCACACGTACCTCCATGGTGGCCAATTGCAGAGCAGGGTGCACAGAACTAACAGCGTCTCTCGCGCAGTCCAGGTCTCTGTGTGCGAAGCAGGAGACGAAGCCGAGGATCACATAGAGTCGAGGGGGTGTGACGGCACCCACATCTCAACACGAGTCAAGTCACAATGCGGACTCACACCATGAACCCACATCATCAACACAGACTCACATCATCACCAATCACTCACAACACGAAACACAAAAACAACAACCGACATTCGCCACTTAGTAGCGATGATGTCACCACGACGCCTTTGCCAGGCCAGGTGCACTTTCAGGCCACACGAAGTGTCGAAGGCTCGCTGACAAGACGTCACGAGACAGACCCAAGTTCCAAAGGTTGGCTGAGATGCTTGGTAGATACACCAGCTGTATGCACAACTGTGCCAACTTACCGAATTTTATCCGCCACTCGTTGTGAGCGTCACTCCTCTGCCCTCAGTTGTTGTTGGAGGCAGTCTGCCTCCAACTGTCCAGTAGCCTCCTTCACGAGCTTCCTCGTGAATGATGCTATTTACACCGCTGGTACCAGTCTTTCACAAGTCTACTCAACTCAACATCCTCCCATACAGCATCAGTCCATATTTTCGACAGCCCATGTCGTGGCCGTTTAGCCCCCTTTATGCGGCCAAAAAGAAACCGCTTGGGTATGCGGGCTACAAGACCCAGCCAACGCAGCCTTGCCTGCCGGAGGAGCTTACTGGTGGGAATGTGTCCAGATCCTTCAAGGATTTGTGAGCTCCTCACACAATCCAGCTAGGTTAAACACAGGATGGCTCGTTGGAACCACCACCGACACCACCACCAACACCACTAACACCATCAACATCACCACCAACAACACCAGTACCACCACCAACAAGAATATCACCATCATCAACACCGTCACCAGCACCACCAACAACACCAACAGCACCACCACCAACAACACCAATAGCACCACCATCAACACCACCATCAACACCACCACCATCAACACCACCAACAACACCACCACGAACAACAAATATAAATATCCCCCTTATAGCTGAAATAAACTGTTGGGGCAAGTGCTGTTAGCCAGCATCACCTATGAAGGCCGGAAAAGCACACGAGGGCGTGGGTGGCCAACACCTCGCCTTTGTCTCCGAGTGGCGATATTTACACACCACACTAGGTACTCATTTGAGGCTGAGTCGACCTAGGGGAGGCCCAGGACCGGTTCATATAATCGTCACTGGTGTTGACAGCGCGTTAACCACTCCACACACACACAGACTCACACACGGATACAAACACACACGGACTCACACAAACACAGACTCACACCACACACACAGACTCACACCACCGCACCACCCACCCACAGCGAGGATCCACTCCTCACCTTCGCCAGAGTTTCTCCCCGCCTCTCTCACGGACAAACTGCCAGGGGGAAGCGCGTGGCTCGAGACGAGGGGGCGGTACCAGGTGACCACGCCCACCGAGACGTGGAGCCCTGAGCCCCTCCCCCATGCCCCCCCCCCATGCCCCCCCCTCGCCCCGCCCCCTCTCCCCCCTCGCCCCCCCTCCATGCCCACCCCCTCGCCCCGCCCCCTCTCCCCCGCCCCTCCCCCCGCCGAGGCTGGGGCGAGTGGAGGCAGCGCTGTGCATTGTGGGGTGGCGAGCGGCTGATTCGGATTCCCGCTCGCGGCCACCGTCGCTGCTGAAGCGGCGGCTCACTGGCTGGTCCTCCTCTACATCGACTCAGCCTGAACAAGGTGAGAACCTTGCACGTGTGGACACATCAGCAGTGGCGGTGGGGGAGAGGGGAGGCAGAGGAGGCGCCTGGCTCACATCCGTTACGCTCTGGGCGCCTGCTGAGTTCACGGCGCTGCTCCCAGCAGAGCGCGGCCTGCTGCTGCTGCTGATGAGGAGAGGCACTGCCAGATTGTGGCTGATGGGATGAGTTACATTTAGTTCTTTTGTATCTGGAGGGACGGAGTTGTTGTCGTGGCAGAAATGGCCTCCACTAGAGGCCGCGATGTGGAGTATTTGGTCTACTCTTCCACGCTGGTCCAGACCCGTTGGAGCGAGGTGGGTGTACCCACAACTTTACCCTCCACACGCGGGGGGCGTCAGCTCACTGCACTTGCAATGCAGAGGTGCAGGTTCGAGTCCATTTCACACTCACCCCGTACTATGTGCTGCCATAGACAAACCCAGCGTTAAATTATATACTGTATTACTATACACCACCCTATACCTTAGAATAATACATAGTGTAATATTACACTATGTATTATTCTATCCACCCTACTGTATATCACACTGCTGTATATTCACTATACAATTACGATACTATATATTGCCTTATATATTGTATTAAACATTACAATTTTATACTATTTATTATTATTATACAATCTGCTATACACTATGCCATTGACCGTCGAGACAGCTGTCTCCTGTCTCGCTGTGTCTCTCTCTACGTGAGTGTCACTGTTAGTCTACAGCTGTCTCCTGTCTCGCTGTGTCTCTCTCTACGTGAGTGTCACTGTTAGTCTACAGCTGTCTCCTGTCTCGCTGTGTCTCTCTCTACGTAGTGTCACTGTTAGTCTACAGCTGCCTGTCTCGCTGTGTCTCTCTCTACGTAGGTGTCACTGTTAGTCTACAGCTGTCTCCTGTCTCGCTGTGTCTCTCTCTACGTGAGTGTCACTGTTAGTCTACAGCTGCCTGGCTCGCTGTGTTTCTCTCTACGTAGTGTCACTGTTAGTCTACAGCTGTCTCCTGTCTCGCTGTGTCTCTCTCTACGTGAGTGTCACTGTTAGTCTACAGCTGCCTCCTGTCTCGCTGTGTCTCTCTCTACGTGAGTGTCACTGTTAGTCTACAGCTGTCTCCTGTCTCGCTGTGTCTCTCTCTACGTGAGTGTCACTGTTAGTCTACAGCTGTCTCCTGTCTCGCTGTGTCTCTCTCTACGTGAGTGTCACTGTTAGTCTACAGCTGCCTGTCTCGCTGTGTCTCTCTCTACGTGAGTGTCACTGTTAGTCTACAGCTGTCTCCTGTCTCGCTGTCTCTCTCTACGTAGTGTCACTGTTAGTCTACAGCTGTCTCCTGTCTCGCTGTCTCTCTCTACGTAGTGTCACTGTTAGTCTACAGCTGCCTGTCTCGCTGTGTCTCTCTCTACGTGAGTGTCACTGTTAGTCTACAGCTGTCTCCTGTCTCGCTGTGTCTCTCTCTACGTGAGTGTCACTGTTAGTCTACAGCTGCTCCTGTCTCGCTGTGTCTCTCCTACGTGAGTGTCACTGTTAGTCTACAGCTGCTCCTGTCTCGCTGTGTCTCTCTCTACGTGAGTGTCACTGTTAGTCTACAGCTGTCTCCTGTCTCGCTGTGTCTCTCTATGTGAGTGTCACTGTTAGTCTACAGCTGCCTGTCTCGCTGTGTCTCTCTCTACGTGAGTGTCACTGTTAGTCTACAGCTGCCTCCTGTCTCGCTGAGTCTCTCTCTACATGAGTGTCACTGTTAGTCTACAGCTGTCTCCTGTCTCGCTGTGTCTCTCTCTACGTAGTGTCACTGTTAGTCTACAGCTGTCTCCTGTCTCGCTGTGTCTCTCTATGTGAGTGTCACTGTTAGTCTACAGCTGCCTCCTGTCTCGCTGTGTCTCTCTCTACGTGAGTGTCACTGTTAGTCTACAGCTGTCTCCTGTCTCGCTGGTCTCTCTCTACGTAGTGTCACTGTTAGTCTACAGCTGCCTCCTGTCTCGCTGTGTCTCTCTCTACGTGAGTGTCACTGTTAGTCTACAGCTGCCTCCTGTCTCGCTGTGTCTCTCTCTACGTGAGTGTCACTGTTAGTCTACAGCTGCCTCCTGTCTCGCTGTGTCTCTCTCTACGTGAGTGTCACTGTTAGTCTACAGCTGCCTCCTGTCTCGCTGTGTCTCTCTCTACGTGAGTGTCACTGTTAGTCTACAGCTGTCTCCTGTCTCGCTGTGTCTCTCTCTACGTGAGTGTCACTGTTAGTCTACAGCTGCCTCCTGTCTCGCTGTGTCTCTCTCTACGTGAGTGTCACTGTTAGTCTACAGCTGTCTCCTGTCTCGCTGTGTCTCTCTCTACGTGAGTGTCACTGTTAGTCTACAGCTGCCTGTCTCGCTGTGTCTCTCTCTACGTGAGTGTCACTGTTAGTCTACAGCTGTCTCCTGTCTCGCTGTGTCTCTCTCTACGTAGTGTCACTGTTAGTCTACAGCTGTCTCCTGTCTCGCTGTGTCTCTCTCTACGTAGTGTCACTGTTAGTCTACAGCTGCCTCCTGTCTCGCTGTGTCTCTCTCTACGTGAGTGTCACTGTTAGTCTACAGCTGTCTCCTGTCTCGCTGTGTCTCTCTCTACGTGAGTGTCACTGTTAGTCTACAGCTGTCTCCTGTCTCGCTGTGTCTCTCTCTACGTGAGTGTCACTGTTAGTCTACAGCTGTCTCCTGTCTCGCTGTGTCTCTCTCTACGTGAGTGTCACTGTTAGTCTACAGCTGCCTCCTGTCTCGCTGTGTCTCTCTCTACGTGAGTGTCACTGTTAGTCTACAGCTGTCTCCTGTCTCGCTGTGTCTCTCTCTACGTGAGTGTCACTGTTAGTCTACAGCTGTCTCCTGTCTCGCTGTGTCTCTCTCTACGTGAGTGTCACTGTTAGTCTACAGCTGTCCTCCTGTCTCGCTGTGTCTCTCTCTACGTGAGTGTCACTGTTAGTCTACAGCTGTCTCCTGTCTCGCTGTGTCTCTCTCTACGTGAGTGTCACTGTTAGTCTACAGCTGTCTCCTGTCTCGCTGTGTCTCTCTCTACGTGAGTGTCACTGTTAGTCTACAGCTGTCTCCTGTCTCGCTGTGTCTCTCTATGTGAGTGTCACTGTTAGTCTACAGCTGCCTGTCTCGCTGTGTCTCTCTCTACGTGAGTGTCACTGTTAGTCTACAGCTGCCTCCTGTCTCGCTGAGTCTCTCTCTACATGAGTGTCACTGTTAGTCTACAGCTGTCTCCTGTCTCGCTGTGTCTCTCTCTACGTAGTGTCACTGTTAGTCTACAGCTGTCTCCTGTCTCGCTGTGTCTCTCTCTACGTGAGTGTCACTGTTAGTCTACAGCTGCCTCCTGTCTCGCTGTGTCTCTCTCTACGTGAGTGTCACTGTTAGTCTACAGCTGTCCTCCTGTCTCGCTGTGTCTCTCTCTACGTGAGTGTCACTGTTAGTCTACAGCTGTCTCCTGTCTCGCTGTGTCTCTCTCTACGTGAGTGTCACTGTTAGTCTACAGCTGCCTCCTGTCTCGCTGTGTCTCTCTCTACGTGAGTGTCACTGTTAGTCTACAGCTGCCTGTCTCGCTGTGTCTCTCTCTACGTGAGTGTCACTGTTAGTCTACAGCTGTCTCCTGTCTCGCTGTGTCTCTCTCTACGTGAGTGTCACTGTTAGTCTACAGCTGTCTCCTGTCTCGCTGTGTCTCTCTCTACGTGAGTGTCACTGTTAGTCTACAGCTGTCTCCTGTCTCGCTGTGTCTCTCTCTACGTAGTGTCACTGTTAGTCTACAGCTGTCTCCTGTCTCGCTGTGTCTCTCTCTACGTGAGTGTCACTGTTAGTCTACAGCTGCCTCCTGTCTCGCTGTGTCTCTCTCTACGTAGTGTCACTGTTAGTCTACAGCTGTCTCCTGTCTCGCTGTGTCTCTCTCTACGTGAGTGTCACTGTTAGTCTACAGCTGTCTCCTGTCTCGCTGTGTCTCTCTCTACGTAGTGTCACTGTTAGTCTACAGCTGTCTCCTGTCTCGCTGTGTCTCTCTCTACGTGAGTGTCACTGTTAGTCTACAGCTGTCTCCTGTCTCGCTGTGTCTCTCTCTACGTGAGTGTCACTGTTAGTCTACAGCTGCCTGTCTCGCTGTGTCTCTCTCTACGTAGTGTCACTGTTAGTCTACAGCTGTCTCCTGTCTCGCTGTGTCTCTCTCTACGTGAGTGTCACTGTTAGTCTACAGCTGCCTGTCTCGCTGTGTCTCTCTCTACGTGAGTGTCACTGTTAGTCTACAGCTGTCTCCTGTCTCGCTGTGTCTCTCTCTACGTGAGTGTCACTGTTAGTCTACAGCTGTCTCCTGTCTCGCTGAGTCTCTCTCTACGGAGTGTCACTGTTAGTCTACAGCTGTCTCCTGTCTCGCTGTGTCTCTCTCTACGTGAGTGTCACTGTTAGTCCTACAGCTGTCTCCTGTCTCGCTGTGTCTCTCTCTACGTGAGTGTCACTGTTAGTCTACAGCTGTCTCCTGTCTCGCTGAGTCTCTCTCTACGTGAGATGTCACTGGTTAGTCTACAGCTGTCTCCTGTCTCGCTGTGTCTCTCTCTACGTGAGTGTCACTGTTAGTCTACAGCTGTCTCCTGTCTCGCTGTGTCTCTCTCTACGTAGTGTCACTGTTAGTCTACAGCTGTCTCCTGTCTCGCTGTGTCTCTCTCTACGTAGTGTCACTGTTAGTCTACAGCTGTCTCCTGTCTCGCTGAGTCCTCTCTACGTGGTCACTGTTAGTCTACAGCTGTTTCCTGTCTCGCTGTGTCTCTCTCTACGTGAGTGTCACTGTTAGTCTACAGCTGTCTCCTGTCTCGCTGTGTCTCTCTCTACGTGAGTGTCACTGTTAGTCTACAGCTGTCTCCTGTCTCGCTGTGTCTCTCTCTACGTGAGTGTCACTGTTAGTCTACAGCTGCCTCCTGTCTCGCTGTGTCTCTCTCTACGTAGTGTCACTGTTAGTCTACAGCTGCTCCTGTCTCGCTGTGTCTCTCTCTACGTGAGTGTCACTGTTAGTCTACAGCTGTCTCCTGTCTCGCTGTGTCTCTCTCTACGTGAGTGTCACTGTTAGTCTACAGCTGTCTCCTGTCTCGCTGTGTCTCTCTCTACGTGAGTGTCACTGTTAGTCTACAGCTGTCTCCTGTCTCGCTGTGTCTCTCTCTACGTGAGTGTCACTGTTAGTCTACAGCTGTCTCCTGTCTCGCTGTGTCTCTCTCTACGTGAGTGTCACTGTTAGTCTACAGCTGTCTCCTGTCTCGCTGTGTCTCTCTCTACGTGAGTGTCACTGTTAGTCTACAGCTGTCTCCTGTCTCGCTGTGTCTCTCTCTACGTGAGTGTCACTGTTAGTCTACAGCTGTCTCCTGTCTCGCTGTGTCTCTCTATGTGAGTGTCACTGTTAGTCTACAGCTGCTCCTGTCTCGCTGTGTCTCTCTCTACGTGAGTGTCACTGTTAGTCTACAGCTGCCTGTCTCGCTGTGTCTCTCTCTACGTGAGTGTCACTGTTAGTCTACAGCTGTCTCCTGTCTCGCTGTGTCTCTCTCTACGTAGTGTCACTGTTAGTCTACAGCTGTCTCCTGTCTCGCTGTGTCTCTCTACGTAGTGTCACTGTTAGTCTACAGCTGTCTCCTGTCTCGCTGTGTCTCTCTACGTGAGTGTCACTGTTAGTCTACAGCTGTCTCCTGTCTCGCTGTGTCCTCTCTACGTGTGTCACTGTTAGTCTACAGCTGTCTCCTGTCTCGCTGTGTCTCTCTACGTAGTGTCACTGTTAGTCTACAGCTGTCCCTGTCTCGCTGTGTCTCTCTACGTAGTGTCACTGTTAGTCTACAGCTGTCTCCTGTCTCGCTGTGTCTCTCTCTACGTGAGTGTCACTGTTAGTCTACAGCTGTCTCCTGTCTCGCTGTGTCTCTCTCTACGTGAGTGTCACTGTTAGTCTACAGCTGTCTCCTGTCTCGCTGTGTCTCTCTCTACGTAGTGTCACTGTTAGTCTACAGCTGTCTCCTGTCTCGCTGTCTCTCTCTACGTAGTGTCACTGTTAGTCTACAGCTGCCTCCTGTCTCGCTGTGTCTCTCTCTACGTGAGTGTCACTGTTAGTCTACAGCTGCCTGTCCCGCTGTGTCTCTCTCTACGTGAGTGTCACTGTTAGTCTACAGCTGCCTCCTGTCTCGCTGTGTCTCTCTCTACGTAGTGTCACTGTTAGTCTACAGCTGCCTCCTGTCTCGCTGTGTCTCTCTCTACGTGAATGTCACTGTTAGTCTACAGCTGCCTCCCGTGTGATGTAAGGAAAAAAGTTTAGCTGGAAGCATATTGTATTTTTTTGCGACATAGAATTGTAATGTATTACTTACTGTTAGTAGCTCAGCTTATTGGAGAGTATATTTAGTATACTGATGATACTATGAAGTTTATACTTTAGATTTTGGCGTGTTTATGCACAAATAAGGTTTAGGAAAGAAGCAGGAGTGACGTCACGCGGAGGCACGTGGTTACAATGCGTCACGAGCGGGGGACACCTCCTCACTGGTGTTGGGCGCCGATGACGTCAGACCGAGATAACGAGAGCCGGGTCGTGAGAGGGCGAATGTCTTGAGAGTTTAACGCTTTCGCGACCAATGTCGTCCATGATACAGGCCTTTTGGGATAGATCGCGTAAACATCTAAATGTGTCGTGAACCCCGCCACCACCACCCGACACAGCTGTGCAGGCTGATGCCCCCTCCCCGCGAGCGGGCGGGGCGCCAAGTCCGCCCCCTCCACCCGGCCCACTCCTCGGCCGCGTCTCGCTGGGCCCCCCGGGCCCCCGCCGATCGGGGGGGGGACCGCCCCCCCCGATCGGCGCCTGTCAGACACCGCCTAGGGGGTTATTGCGCATGCACCCCCCATAACACGTGCGCCCCCCACAACACACGCCCCCCACAACACGTGCGCCCCCCACAACATGCGTGCCCCCCACAACACGCGCGCCCCCACAACACGCGCGCCCCCCACTACACGCGTGCCCCCCACAACACGTGCGCCCCCCACAACACGCGTGCCCCCCACAACAAGCGCGCCTGCACTCGCGACCCGCGCCGATCACGTAACACTTTAAATCTCCGCTCACAGCTGTCGGGATCTAATTAATGACTTTGCGCACTCACGCAACGTCCCCCACCCCCGGCCGGGCGTGGTGCTGACCACCCACCCCCTCGTGTGCCGTGCTGGCCTTCAGAGGTGCTCGCTAACAACACTTGCCCCAACAGTCTGTTAAGGCTATACGGGGGGGGGGGGGTCTTTGTCTTTGTGATTGTGGAATTCTTCGGGTCTCAGCTCAATGGAGTTCACTCGGGGAATGAACTTTTTCGGATTCTGAAATAAACGTGTGCGTGTGTTTAGTGGGGTGCATGTGAGTGTTTAGTGGGGGTGCATGTGAGTGTTTAGTGGGGGTGCATGTGACTGTTTAGTGGAGGTGTGCGTGAGTGTTTAGTGGAGGTGTGCGTGTGTTTAGTGAGGGTGCATGTGAGTGTTTAGTGGGGGTGCGTGTGTTTAGTGGGGGTGCGTGTGTTTAGTGGGGGTGCATGTGTGTTTAGTGGGGGTGCATGTGTGTTTAGTGGGGGTGCATGTGAGTGTTTAGTGGGGGTGCATGTGTGTTTAGTGGGGGTGCATGCGAGTGTTTAGTGGGGGTGGCGTGTGTGTGTTTAGTGGGGGTTCATGTGAGTGTTTAGTGGAGGTGCATGTGAGTGTTTAGTGTAGGTGCATGTGAGTGTTTAGTGGAGGTTCCATGTGAGTGTTTAGTGGGGGTGCATGTGAGTGTTTAGTGGGGGTACGTGCGTGTGTTTAGTGGGGGTCATGCGTGTGTTTAGTGGGGTGCATGTGTGTTTAGTGGGGGTGCATGTGAGTGTTTAGTGGGGGTGCATGTGAGTGTTTAGTGGGGTGATGTGTTTAGTGGGGTGAGTGTTTAATGGGGATGCATGTAGTGTTTAGTGGGGGTGCATGTGCGTGTTTAGTGGGGGCATGTGAGTGTTTAGTGGGGGTGCATGTGCGTGTTTAGTGGGGGTGCATGTGCGTGTTTAGTGGGGGTGCATGTGCGTGTTTAGTGTGGTGCGTGTGCGTGTTTAGTGGGGTGCATGTGAGTGTTTAGTGGGGGTGCATGCGTGTGTTTAGTGGGGGTGCATGTGCGTGTTTAGTGGTGTGCGTGTGCGTGTTTAGTGGGTGCATGTGAGTGTTTAGTGGGGGCGCATGTGCGTGTTTAGTGGGGGTGCATGTGCGTGTTTAGTGGTGCCATGTGAGTGTGTGGGGCGCATGTGAGTGTTTAGTGGGGGCGCATGTGAGTGTTTAGTGGGGTGCGTGTGCGTGTTTAGTGGGGTGCATGTGAGTGTTTAGTGGGGGTGCATGTGCGTGTTTAGTGGGGGTGCGTGTGCGTGTTTAGTGGGGTGCCGTGTGAGTGTTTAGTGGGGGTGCGTGTGAGTGTTTAGTTGGGGGTGCATGTGCGTGTTTAGTGGGGGTGCGTGTGAGTGTTTAGTGGGGGTGCATGTGCGTGTTTAGTGGGGGTGCGTGTTTAGTGGGGGCGCATGTGCGTGTATTAGTGGGGGCGCATGTGCGGTTTAGTGGGGGCGCATGTGAGTGTTTAGTGGGGGTGGCATGTGCGTTTTAGTGGGGTGCGTGTGAGTGTTTAGTGGGGGTGCGTGTGAGTGGTTTAGTGGGGGTGCATGTGCGTGTTTTAGTGGGGGTGCGTGTTTAGTGGGGGTGCATGTGCGTGTTTAGTGGGGGTGCATGTGAGTGTTTAGTGGGGGTGCATGTGAGGTGTTTAGTGGGGTGGCATGTGTGAGTGTTTAGTGGGGGGTGAGGTTTTAGTGGGGTGCATGTGCGGTGTTAGTGGGGGGTCCGTGTGAGTGTTTAGTGGGGGTGCGTGTGAGTGTTTCAGTGGGGGTGCATGTGAGTGTTTAGTGGGGGTGAGTGTTTAGTGGGGGTGCATGTGCGTGTTTAGTGGGGGTGCATGTGCGGGTTTAGTGGAGGTGCGTGTGCGTGTTTAGTGGGGGTGCATGTGAGTGTTTAGTGGGGGGTGAGTGTTTAGTGGGGGTGCATGTGCGTGTTTAGTGGGGGTGCATGTGCGTGTTTAGTGGAGGTGCGTGTGCGTGTTTAGTGGGGGTGCGTGTTAGTGGGGGTGCGTGTTTAGTGGGGGTGCATGTGCGTGTTTAGTGGGGGTGCATGTGAGTGTTTAGTGGGGGGCATGTGAGTGTTTAGTGGAGGTGGCGTGTGCGTGTTTAGTGGGGGTGCGTGTTTAGTGGGGGTGCATGTGCGTGTTTAGTGGGGGTGCATGTGAGTGTTTAGTGGGGGTGCGTGTGAGTGTTTAGTGGAGGTGCGTGTGCGTGTTTAGTGGGGGTGCGTGTTTAGTGGGGGTGCATGTGCGTGTTTAGTGGGGGTGCGTGTTTAGTGGGGGTGCATGTGCGTGTTTAGTGGGGGTGCATGTGAGTGTTTAGTGGGGGTGCATGTGTGTGTTTAGTGGAGGTGCGTGTTTAGTGGGGGTGCGTGTGAGTGTTTAGTGGTAATGCGTGTGCGTGTTTAGTGGAGGTGCATGTGCGTGTTTAGTGGGGGTGCATGTGAGTGTTTAGTGGGGGTGCATGTGCGTGTTTAGTGGGGGTGCATGTGGCGTGGTTAGTGGAGGTGCGTGTGCGTGTTTAGTGGGGGGTGCATGTGCGTGTTTAGTGGAGGTGCGTGTGCGTGTTTAGTGGGGGTGCATGTGAGTGTTTAGTGGAGGTTAATGTGCGTGTTTAGTGGGGGTGCGTGTGCGTGTTTAGTGGGGGTGCGTGTGCGTGTTTAGTGGGGGTGCATGTGCGTGTTTAGTGGGGGTGCATGTGAGTGTTTAGTGGAGGTTAATGTGCGTGTTTAGTGGGGGTGCATGTGAGTGTTTAGTGGGGGTGCGTGTGCGTGTTAGTGGGGGTGCATGTGCGTGTTTAGTGGAGGTGCGTGTGCGTGTTTAGTGGGGGTGCATGTGCGTGTTTAGTGGGGGTGCGTGTGCGTGTTTAGTGGAGGTGCGTGTGCGTGTTTAGTGGGGGTGCATGTGCGTGTTTAGTGGGGGTGCATGTGCGGTGTTTAGTGGGGTGCATGTGCGTGTTTAGTGGGGGTGCATGATGCGTGTTTAGTGGGGGTGCATGTGCGTGTTTAGTGGGGGTGCATGTGCGTGTTTAGTGGGGGTGCATGTGAGTGTTTAGTGGGGGTGCGATGTGAGTGTTTAGTGGGGGTGCGTGTGAGTGTTTAGTGGGGGTGCATGTGCGTGTTTAGTGGGGGCGCATGTGAGTGTTTAGTGGGGGTGCATGTGAGTGTTTAGTGGGGGTGAGTGTTTAGTGGGGGTGAGTGTTTAATGGGGGTGCATGTGAGTGTTTAGTGGGGGTGCATGTGCGTGTTTAGTGGGGGCGCATGTGAGTGTTTAGTGGGGGTGCATGTGCGTGTTTAGTGGGGTGCATGTGCGTGTTTTATGGGGGTGCATGTGCGTGTTTATTGGGTGGTGCTGTGAGTGCGTGTTTAGTGGGGGTGCATGTGAGTGTTTAGTGGGGGTGCATGCGTTGTGTTTAGTGGGGGTGCATGTGCGTGTTTAGTGATGGTGCGTGTGCGTGTTTAGTGGGGGTGCATGTGAGTGTTTAGTGGGGGCGCATGTGCGTGTTTAGGGGGGTGCATGTGCGTGTTTAGTGGGGGACGCATGTGAGGTTTAGTGGGGCGCATGTGAGTGTTAGTGGGGGCGCATGTGAGTGTTTAGTGGGGGTGCGTGTGCGTGTTTATGTGGGGGGTGCATGTGAGTGTTTAGTGGGGGTGCATGTGCGTGTTTAGTGGGGGTGACGTGTGCGTGTTTAGTGGGGGTGCCGTGTGAGTGTTTAGTGGGGGTGCGTGTGAGGTGTTTAGTGGGGGTGCGGTGTGAGTGTTTTAGTGGGGTGCGTGTGCGTGTTTAGTGGGGGTGCGTGTGAGTGTTGTTGGGGGGCGTGTGAGTGTTTAGTGGGGGGTGCATGTGCGTGTTTAGTGGGGGTGCGTGTGAGTGTTTAGTGGGGGTGCATGTGCGTGTTTAGTGGGGGTGCATGTGAGTGTTTAGTGGGGGTGCATGTGAGTGTTAGTGGAGGGCGTGTGAGTGTTTAGTGGGGGTGCATGTTGCTTGTTTAGTGGGGGTGCATGTGCGTGTTTAGTGGGGGTGCATGTGAGTGTTTAGTGGGGGTGCAGTGTGCGTGTTTACTGTGGGTGCGTGGGCGTGTTTAGTGGAGGTGCATGTGCGTGTTTTAGTGGGGGGTGCAGTGTGAGTGTTTAGTGGGGGTGCATGTGCGTGTTTAGTGGAGGTGCATGTGCGTGTTTAGTGGGGGTGCATGTGAGTGTTTAGTGGGGGTGCATGTGCGTGTTTAGTGGTGGTTGCGTGTGCGTGTTTAGTGGGGGTGCGTGTGCGTGTTTAGTGGGGGTGCATGGGAGTGTTTAGTGGGGGTGCAATGTGAGTGGGGGGTGCATGTGCGTGTTTAGGTGGGGGTGCATGTGCGTGTTTAGTGGGGTGCATGTGAGTGGTTAGAGTGGGGTGCATGTGCGTGTTTAGTGGGGGTGCGTGTGCGTGTTTAGTGGGGGGTGCGTGTGCGTGTTAGTGGGGGTGCATGTGAGTGTTTAGTGGGGGTGCATGTGCGTGTTTAGTGGAGGTGCATGTGCGTGTTTAGTGGGGGTGCATGTGAGTGTTTAGTGGGGGTGCATGTGCGTGTTTATTGGGGGTGCGTGTGAGTGTTTAGGTGGGGGTGCATGTGCGTGTTTAGTGGGGTGGCATGTGCGTGTTTAGTGGGGGTGCATGTGAGTGTTTAGTGGGGGTGCATGTGCGTGTTTAGTGGGGTGCAGTGTGAGTGTTTAGTGGAGGTGCGTGTGCGTGTTTAGTGGGGGTGCGTGTGAGTGTTAGTGGGGGTGCATGTGCGTGTTTTATGGGGGTGCATGTGCGTGTTTAGTGGTGGTGCGTGTGCGTGTTTAGTGGGGGTGCATGTGCAGTGTTTAGTGGAGGGTGCATGCGTGTGTTTAGTGGGGGTGCATGTGCGGTGTTAGTGATGGTGCGTGTGCGTGTTTAGTGGGGGTGCATGTGAAGTGTTTAGTGGTGGCGCATGTGCGGTGTTTAGTGGGGGTGCATGTGCGTGTTTAGTGGGGGCGCATGTGAGTGTTTAGTGGGGGGCGCATGTGAGTGTTTAGGTGGGGGCGCATGTGAGGTTTAGTGGGGTGCGTGTGCGTGTTTAGTGGGGGTGCATGTGAGTAGTTTAGTGGGGGTGCATGTGCGTGTTTAGTGGGGGTGCGTGTGCGTGTTTAGGTGGGGGTGCGTGTGAGTGGTTTAGTGGGGGTGCGTGTGAGTGTTTAGTGGGGGTGCATGTGCGTGTTTAGTGGGGGTGCGTGTGAGTGTTTAGTGGGGGTGCATGTGAGTGTTTAGTGGGGGTGCATGTGCGTTTTAGTGGGGGTGCCGTGTGGAGTGTTTAGTGGGGGTGCATGTGGCGTGTTTAGTGGGGGTGCATGTGAGTGTTTAGTGGGGGTGCATGTGAGTGTTTAGTGGAGGTGCGTGTGAGTTTAATGGGGTGCATGTGCGTGTTTAGTGGGGGTGCATGTGCGTGTTTAGTGGGGGTGCATGTGAGTGTTTTGGGGGTGCATGTGCGTGTTTACTGTGGTGCGTGTGCGTTTTAGTGGAGGTGCAGTGCGTGTTTAGTGGGGGTGCATGTGAGTGTTTAGTGGGGTGCGTGTGAGTGTTTAGTGGGGGTGCATGTGCGTGTTTAGTGGGGGTGCATGTGAGTGTTTAGTGGGGGTGCATGTGAGTGTTTAGTGGAGGTGCGTGTGAGTGTTTAGTGGGGGTGCATGTGCGTGTTTAGTGGGGGTGCATGTGCGTGTTTAGTGGGGGTGCATGTGAGTGTTTAGTGGGGGTGCATGTGCGTGTTTACTGTGGGTGCGTGTGCGTGTTTAGTGGAGGCAGTGCGTGTTTAGTGGGGTGCATGTGAGTGTTTAGTGGGGTGCGTGGAGTGTTAGTGGGGGTGCATGTGCGTTGTTTAGTGGAGGGCATGTGCGTGTTTAGTGGGGGTGCATTGAGGTTTAGTGGGGGTGCATGTGCGTGTTTAGTGGTGGTGCGTGTGCGTGTTTAGGTGGGGGTGCATGTGCGTGTTTAGTGGTGGCATGTGCGTGTTTAGTGGGGGTGCGTGTGAGTGTTTAGTGGGGGTGCATGTGCGTGTTTAGTGGGGGTGCGTGTGAGTGTTTAGTGGGGGTGCATGTGCGTGTTTAGTGGGGGTGCATGTGAGTGTTTAGTGGGGGTGCATGTGAGTGTTTAGTGGAGGTGCGTGTGAGTGTTTAGTGGGGGTGCATGTGCGTGTTTAGTGGGGGGTGCATGTGCGTGTTTAGTGGGGGTGCATGTGCGTGTTTACTGTGGGTGCGTGTGCGTGTTTAGTGGAGGTGCATGTGCGTGTTTAGTGGGGGTGCATGTGAGTGTTTAGTGGGGGTGCGTGTGAGTGTTTAGTGGGGGTGCATGTGCTTTAGTGGTGGAGGTGCATGTGCGTGTTTAGTGGGGTGCATGTGAGTGTTTAGTGGGGGTGCATGTGCGTGTTTAGTGGTGGTGCGGTGCGTGTTTAGTGGGTGCATGTGCGTATTAGTGGGGGTGCATGTGAGTGTTTAGTGGGGGTGCATGTAGGTTTTAGTGGGGGTGCATGTGCGTGTTAGTGGGGGTGCATGTGCGTGTTTAGTGGGGGTGCATGTGAGTTTTAGTGGGGGTGCATGTGCGTGTTTAGTGGGGTGCGTGTGCGTGTTTAGTGGGGGTGCGTGTTGTGGGGTGCATGTGAGTGTTTAGTGGGGGCATGTGCGTGTTTAGTGGGGGTGCATGTGAGTGTTTAGTGGGGGTGCATGTGCGTGTTTAGTGGGGGTGCGTGTGAGTGTTTAGTGGGGGTGCATGTGCGTGTTTAGTGGGGGTGCATGTGCGTGTTTAGTGGGGGTGCATGTGAGTGTTTAGTGGGGGTGCATGTGAGTGTTTAGTGGGGGCGCATGTGCGTGTTTAGTGGGGTGCATGTGCGTGTTTTGGGGCGCATGTGAGTGTTTAGTGGGGCGCATGTGTGTTTAGTGGGGTGGCGCATGTGAGTGTTTAGTGGGGGTGCGTGTGCGTGTTTAGTGGGGGTGCATGTGAGTGTTAGTGGGGGTGCATGTGCGTGTTTAGTGGGGTGCGTGTGCGTGTTTAGTGGGGGTGCGTGTGAGGTTTAGTGGGGTGCGTGTGAGTGTTTAGTGGGGGTGCGTGTGAGTGTTTAGTGGGGTGCATGTGCGTGTTTAGTGGGGTGCGTGTGAGTGTTTAGTGGGGGTGCATGTGAGTGTTAGTGGGGGGCATGTGCGTGTTTAGTGGGGTGCGTGTGAGTGTTTAGTGGGGGTGCATGTGCGTGTTTAGTGGGGGTGCATGTGAGTGTTTAGTGGGGGTGCATGTGAGTGTTTAGTGGAGTGCGTGTGAGTGTTTAGTGGGGGTGCATGTGCGTTTTAGTGGGGGTGCATGTGCGTGTTTAGTGGGGGTGCATGTGAGTGTTTAGTGGGGTGCATGTGCGTGTTTACTGTGGGTGCGTGTGCGTGTTTAGTGGAGGTGCATGTGCGTGTTTAGTGGGGGTGCATGTGAGTGTTTAGTGGGGGTGCGTGTGAGTGTTTAGTGGGGGCATGTGCGTTTTAGTGGGGGTGCATGTGATGTTTAGTGGGGGTGCATGTGAGTGTTTAGTGGAGGTGCGTGTGAGTGTTTAGTGGGGGTGCATGTGCGTGTTAGTGGGGGTGCATGTGCGTGTTTAGTGGGGGTGCATGTGAGTGTTTAGTGGGGGTGCATGTCGTGTTTACTGTGGGTGCGTGTGCGTGTTTAGTGGAGGTGCATGTGCGTGTTTAGTGGGGTGCATGTGAGTTTTAGTGGGGTGCGTGTGATTGTTTAGTGGGGGTGCATGTGCGTGTTAGGGAGGTGCATGTGCGTGTTTAGTGGGGGTGCATGTGAGTGTTTAGTGGGGGTGCATGTGCGTGTTTAGTGGTGGGGTGTGCGTGTTTAGTGGGGGTGCTGTGCGTGTTTAGTGGGGGTGCATGTGAGTGTTTGTGGGGGTGCATGTGAGTGTTTAGTGGGGGTGCTGTGCGTGTTTAGTGGGTGGTGCGTGCGTGTTTAGTGGGGTGCATGTGAGTGTTTAGTGGGGGTGCATGTGCGTGTGTTAGTGGGGGTGCGTGTGCGTGTTTAGTGGGGCGTGTGCGTGTTTGTGGGGGTGCATGTGAGTGTTTAGTGAGGTGTGTGCGTGTTTAGTGGGTGCATGTGCGTGTTTAGTGGGGTGCATGTGAGTGTTTAGTGGGGGTGCATGTCGTGTTTAGTGGGGGTGCGTGTGAGTGTTTAGTGGGGGTGCATGTGCGTGTTTAGTGGGGTGCATGTGCGTGTTTAGTGGGGGTGCATGTGTGTTTAGTGGGGGTGCATGTGCGTGTTTAGTGGGGGTGCATGTGAGTGTTTAGTGGGGCGTGTGCGTGTTTAG